>NC_068355.1:146801214-146944417 GCF_020536995.1 Dreissena polymorpha | reverse complement strand
TAGCAACAGAAGAGTTTGTTTTATTCTGTAGCTGTTTCTCGATTAAAGCATTGAGGATAAAAATTGCGTCGACTGTTCTACAATTCGGTTTAAAACCAAATTATGCATCGGTTATGATATAATATTATTCTGCCCAAGATTTTAAACGTTCATTTATTATTCCGGTAAAAGTTTAGCAAGCAGCTTATCAGCGTGATGCCCCTGTAATTGTTAGAGTCGGAAGCATCTCCGCGTGTATGAATTGGTATAATCACTCCGGACGACACAATCTTTGGGAATAGTTAAGTATCTAAAATGTAATTCAATACTATTTGAAAAGGTCTGGCTATAAAATCGATTATTTTTTTGAAATATTCGTAAATAATATTTCTTGTGAGGCCGCTTTGTTATAATTAAAAACGCTTGGTCCTTTTTTAATTTCTTCTAATGAAAAAGGTTTATCAAGTTCCGGATGCTGGTCTGGTTTTCAATACGATCGAATTCTTGTAAGAATTCGTCATATTCATTAATGTTTGCATTAAAATCAGTGTCAGAAGATAAAGTGCTAAAGTATTCGTAAAATTCCTGCATCGAGACATTTTCCAAGTTCGTAGATGGTGATTTCTGCTGAAATAATTTCCAAAATTCGCGTGGCGCTTTACGACTTAAGTCATTCATTGGCTTGCCTTTGCACGTTTATACCTTGATTTTGTTAATCTACAACAATACTTATATTATCTTTCATCGGACCAAATATTGTAGCCCTCGAATTTTCATTTTTATGTAAATTATATTCATAGACTCTTTGTAAATATTCCGCCCGCTTTTTTTTGCATTCATCATTAAACCAGCGTTGTTTTATTTTGTCTTCTGAAGAGAAACAATGATTGGTTATTTCTTACTCGTTTAAAATACGGTTCACCGCGTGTATTAAGAAATTAGTGAATATCGATACCAATAGGTCTGGGTCGCAGCTTGAGTTAACGCCTAATTGCATACTGTGCTCTAAATCTTGAATCCTACCAGCTATAATCTTGTAAAAAAACTGGTCTTTAAATTCCGAGTTCCACGCGAAATGTATGCGCGGATTATTTTCACCATAATTAATAAAATTGTTCGCGTTCAGAGCAAATGTCAGTGGGGCATGGTTGGAAATTAGTTAAAATCGTGGGCATTAAAGTCGGTTATATCTTTAAAATGCTTGTATGATGTTATTAGGTCGTCGATTGTACGTTTCCCATTATTTGTATAGCAAGTTAATTTTCAGATGCCTTTATCTTTAAAAAGTCTACCATTTACTATTCTGATATCAGTAGATTTACAAAAATCTAATGGATAGTCACGGAATCTGTTTGAGCCTCGGTCACAGGCTGACCGTTGGAGTTGAGTGTCTATTCTAAAAATCAACATCACCAAGGTTTCGATTACTGACAATAAAATCGGCCTTATGCCCGCTCCTGGCGTTTGCATCGCCAGTAGTAAATATGATATACTTTAAAATATGCAAGTAGATTTACTTCTGATCTTAATTTTAAATTGTTGAACACATACAGCTTACTGGTATTGAAATTGTTCATAAACGGGCACTAAAATACAAAAGCAAACTTTTCTTGCAAACTTTGATTAAGGAAAAAAGATTTTCTTGTGAAATTGAGCATTCCTAGCCGTAATATATGCAAGTGAACAATCTTATGAGCTCAATTTCCAACTATCCGGTATTCATCTTGTTCTACAAAAATAGATGTCTGATAATATCGATATTATTGTTCACAAACATGCATGCACAGGCCAAAAGAACTGTTTCTTGCCTTTTTTGGGTTACACAAAATACGTTTTTAAATGTTGAAATTGGAATTTTCGGCAAAAATTTTTGCCTGTCAATATTCCATTTTCTTAATGTTTCAATTGTTAATCTTCTTCAATATATATATCGCCAAGTCTCGTGGTTCAGATTTTCTAAGCCTCGCAAAATAAACTTCGCTTTATTCGGCACCGACCTAGTATTCTATATTTATCCCTCATCAGTCGTGCATTGTCGAAATAAACCACTGTGGAATAAATTTCCTCTATTACGGCAGTATGGAAATATAGCTGTCACTCGCGGCGGAGAATATTACTCGGAATCAACTATAAGTAATCATATTTAGTAAAATCGAATCAGATTCAACAAAACAAACAATTTGATACCAAGATGTAATCTATTTTTAACACATAATGCAACTCAAAAATAAAAACCAACTTATTTACACATATTAAGTGCGCGTACCCGTGACGTCATTATTAACACGTCATACGACACAATGCATGTTCTTTCACGCTAAAGCTACAGTTGTTTAGTGTTTTTTCCCCCATTTTTCTTAAAAATCGGGGACGTAGAGGTATGATTAACAGAATAACAGGTTAGTTACTGATCTTTTTGTAATGTATTAGGCTCGGCACGATTAAAAAAATGAAACAATATTTGCTTAAACTAACTTTGGGATTTTCCGTGTAGTTCGATTTTCCTATTCTATTTTTAAAGAAATAATTACGACTAAGAAAATTGATGGGATAAATCAAATACTAGGTCGGCGCCGAATAAAGCAAAGTTTATTTTGCTCGGCACGAAAATCTGAACCACTTGCCAAGGCTCGTGGTTCAGATTTTCTAAGCCTCGCAAAATAAGCTTTGCTTTATTCGACACCGACCTAGTTCTCTATATATTTATAGCGATGTAAACAGTCAGTTCATTTAGATTTTTTCTACACATTAGGCCGAGCACGTGAGTCGACTTGGTGTGTAGAGCAATCGATGCTTTTTGTTGGGTTTACGGGTGTTAAAGGTGTTATTTCAATACTGGATTAGTTATTGTGTAGCATGAAAATTCTGGATGTGGAACGTTGCCCCGAAGAACTTGGATTTAAATGAGCTGGACAGTGACTGCTAAAAGCTTTACTGTGCCTGTGGGTGGGGAACTTGCACGTGTGTTTCGGGTAGAATTTCCGCTTCAGTCTGGTGTAGTTCCGGCTGGCTAGGGGGCTGCGTTGACGAAAATGTGGCCGTGCTGGTGACAGAGTGTTTCTATCTTGAATTGGTTCTGCATTTTGACCATGGGAGGCAAGTATGTTGGAACATTTTTTCTGTTGCTCATGACTTACATTTGAGTAATTTAAAATTGACTGTACGTTCTTGTGTCCAGTGACAGACATAATTTCAGTGGCTGGAATGTTGTGTTCTCTAAGTTTTTGGACCAGGTGCTTGCGAGTGGAATGATTGGTCAGGCGTTTTTCAACTGGAAGCCCGGCTTCAGTTCTATTATCCTGAGCATTGTGCTCAATTATTCATCCCAATTTTTTGACGAATGAACCATTGCACGCTTTCTTTGTGATCAGACTCAGACTCCTGCTTCATTATTGTATTTGGAGCGAGACAGAATGGGTCGTTCACATCGCAAAAATTGGCTGTGCGTTTCTGTGCATAAATTTTGTACAAAGAAACTGGGTTTCTGGGGTCATTTTCATTGGTGGCAAACATTTTCGGGGTGACTCTTCTAACATCGATCAAGTTTTCTCCAGTTCTAGTCTTGGTTTGACGTTCATTGAGCTCCAAGTACTCGGTCCCATCAGAAGATATCTTCAGTTTAATATCCCCCAATCTGTTTGGAAAAAATATTTTAATTTGTAAATATTACAGTAATTTATTACTTATTATTTTATGCTTTCGGTGGTTTATAGAGAAATATCAGTGAATTAAAACTAATAATTTCACTGTTTCAAACAATAAAAATTAACAGTGAAAATTATTGATAATGTTCACTGTTTACTGTGAAATGATGTCATTCTTTGACGAAATGATGTCATTATCCCAGCAAATTCTTTAGTTAGGCCACGACTTTTTTTTTTATTGGTTTACAAAAATTATTTTGAAAATGGTCCATCGGGCGGTCGAAAAAAAAAAAAAAAAAAAAACATCATTGGAAAAAAAAGTTAATACTAATAACATCAGAACAAAGACAACATATCTTTTATAATCTTAACACAGAGACAAAAAATCAAATTATGCAATGAAACACATCTATATCTTCAAATGAAATGAGTCCTAAAAGCACCTTTTGTAACATCAGGCAATTTTAAACACTCCATTACATGACATGCGTTCTTCTCCCATTATAAAACGAAAAACTGCGTTTCGTTTCCATAATTCGATGCGCACCATTACGCAACAATGCGATGCCCGTTGCATAAATCTTATATAAGATAAACTACTCATACACAAATTACCCGGTATGTGTTTGCTCTTACTCGACTATGAGATCGTACATGAAAAAAAAATCCAGGTAGATCGATCCATGCGTCGTCGCGGTAATGTTTGTCAAAGTTGTTGTTGTCATTGAAAACTCGTTGATTTACAACGCAAAACGTCTTATTTGAACTGACGCGAATTAATTTAATCATATTTGTCAACTTCGCTTTTGCTTTATTTTGATAATTTAATCCAAGTTTAATGTTAGCAAGTGTTTTTTTTACTGGAATTGTAAACAAGGAGTCAGTTAAAGTCTTCCGAAAATGTGCAGTCTGTGTGAATTGACAGTTTGACGTCATCAAAGGAAAGCCCGCTTTCTGTCGGAAGCAATAAAGCGACAAATTTCGCGCCGAAAAAAATGGCTTCCTTTGTCTAGCAATCAACATGCCGAACCAATCGTGGTTTGTTTCTCAATTGCAAACCTCCAATTTAATAAAAGCACGTGCATAGCTCCGCCTTCGAATCTTTTGCAGAGAACGGAGGCGGAGTTTAACGGTTAATTGAGCTAGTGTTTTACGCACGTTGAGTTCCGATTGCCGAAATTACTCGGCCCTACGCATTGAAAAGACAAATACATTTATCAATGATTTCCGAGAATATACCGATTTGTTCCGATTTCCAAACTTTCTGTACAGTTCCTATAAACTATGGCGGACGTGTTTACAAAATTCCTTAAAACATATATCGTAATAATGGCATTGTTTTTATTGGATTATTTATACTAATATCAAATACTTTTTTATCTACTATAATATCGGGTTTGTTTAATATAATTAACCATGTTAAACAACTATAGTTGCGTCACAGTACTCGGAAATAAATTTTGATGGGGTCGACATTTTACTGACGCTGATTTTCTTATTGTCTGTAATTTTTACCCGAAATAAATTTTGAGAAGTGCCCATAAAAGGACTGGTACATAATGTGTCACATTGAAAAATATCCCGATCTCTGCAATATAGGTGAACCAATCGTTGATTGTACTTACCCGATTTTATTCGCAACCGTACTCAAACCGGATCGTTTTTTTCTCGTTTCGCTCGTTTTGCAGTGCGGTCGGAATAAAATATTAAAAAAAAGACGATTTTCCGATTTTATTTTTTTTCCCATTTTCCAAAAATTAGGGTCGGCGGTTTTGTAAACCAAGAAATATAAAAGTCGAGGCCTTAAGCTCGTTCGTTAACAATGTATATAAACTGTGAAAAAAGCATAAAATAAAAAGAAAATGTGTTGGATTCGTTGATTACGATTTTAATTCACTCGTGATCATATAAAATATTTTTTCACTTAATTGTGGTCACTTGTGCGCCACTCGTGAAAATATTATTTCCCAAAAAAACTGTCGCCCGCTACCTTAACAATCACGTGCGGAATGGTACAAAATTATACTGTCCTATTCGCGCAGTATGCGGTTTTGCTAAATTTCAGTTATTAGCAACGACCAAATTAATGAATTTTCATATTAAAATAGCTGATAGTTCTACTTCATATAAATTGTTATGTTTTGAATAGCTTTTTCAGTATAATAAAATAAATATTACATGTTTGACCAGAGTGACAGTAAATTTGTGAACTTTTGGGAAAATACTGTCAACCGAGGTGAAGCGGAGGTTGAAATTTCCTCAAGTTGACAAATTTACTTAATTTGTTGCTGTTTTTTTTCCAGATTTTTTGTGTGTGAAACTTACCATAACTTATTTTCTGCAAAACAGCGAAGTTTTAAATTTGTTTTTTTTATTTAAATTCTGTTATTTCAGGTGTCAAATTGATTAAACCTTAGGCTGTATTGTTCCTTCGTGCCACGCAAACCAAAATGCAAGAAGTTGTTTAGGCCACATGGTGTGGACAAGAACTTTTGGACTGTAAGGACCTAGGACACCCTGCCACATTATATCTATTTCATGGTCGGTAAGTACGTCTGCCTCACATGGCCGGTTGCCCTTTCCCTAAAGAAAAGCAAATGGGGTTTGAAAAAAGAAAAACCCATTATTATTTATAGCATTATAATTCTAAAAATTATTTCTTTATTCGTCCTTATTTCTAGATTCACGCGAAAATCCCAATTAACTGAATTTACGCACAAAATTCCAGATTTGTTTGGTCCTAGGTACTTTTCCAAGAAGGCAACACACTTGCTTGTAAACTGTGAAAATCACTGTTGGCTTAAAGAAATACTGCAGTAAGTATACAAAAAATATTATCGTTTTGTCAATAAATCACAAACTGTCATAGTTTTCATTAAATAATGCAGTACAGTGTTGAGTAATGATTACTACCTATATTTGCTTTCATTTAAAGTGGCTATGCACGATTTTGATGTGTGTTAAATTATAATGTATTTATAAAAATATGTTGCAATAACACAAAATAGGCAAAGAACAATTATGCATTGAAGACAAATTTCATTAAATGCAGCAAAGACAAATAAGCCCCCCCGAGCCGATTGAAACGGATGATATTTCGTACATAATTTCCTACAATAACCAAAGCATTCATCTTTTTAATATGATTGCAGTTAGTGTTCTTGTTTGGTGTGAACAAATATCATTGCAGGAAATTAAAATGATTCGTAAAACTAAATGTAGATTTACATCGTACATGCATGACATACGTA
Source organism: Dreissena polymorpha (assembly GCF_020536995.1). Classification (NCBI taxonomy): domain Eukaryota; kingdom Metazoa; phylum Mollusca; class Bivalvia; order Myida; family Dreissenidae; genus Dreissena; species Dreissena polymorpha. Next base: position 146,937,543 of record NC_068355.1, on the reverse strand, counting down.
CTGGCGAATTCGACTGTACAGACATTTTCGACTTCAGAATTAAATATCTGGCTTATTTCGCATTTTTCGACACATGTTTTCTTATATTTCATTTTAATTTAGATTTAAATATATGTATAATATGTTTTTACACATTTTATACAAATCCATAAATATTTAACAAAATTATGCATTTCCATCTTTAAAAAGAAAGTTATTTTTAACTGCTTTTCATGCTTTTCTTTTTAGCATTGTAGGTTTCTCTTGTCAGAGAAAATGGTGGCCCTTTCACATTCATAATGCTAAAAAGGGTATTTGTGTCTTTTCAGCTTCCGGTCCAGGCTACTGATGATGGCCCGGATACTTGTCGGCTCAAACTCTGTGCCATCTTCGCGTTGCAGGGATAGAATTAACGTTGCAACATGCTCGTCAAGGACATCGACATCCAACTGATGCATTTCCCTGGTCCCACCTTTGTCAGTAGAAACCTCTGGAACTTTTTTGTGTCATTTAATGTTTTTTTTTTGCTGTGTTTTTGTTTTCTTGTTTGGTGATGTACTGTCGGACAACATAAAGCTCTATGTTTTTAAATTGATTTGGAATTGACTGATTGAGATGTTTGGCTTCATTTTGAACTGTAACATTTGTGTTATTTTGATCATCACAATTTGACTCAGGGTCATTAGTCTCAGTTAAATCCTCATCAAATTGAAGTGCATTTATTCCATATTTTTGCTCAAATGCTTCCAAACTTAATTCCACAACATTTGAAAACAAACCATCCCATACCACATCAAAATCACCTGTTTCTTGGTTTAACATTGTTGTCAAAATGTATTTTATTTGATGAAATATGTTTTGCTACAGTTTTATTTAAATTCTTGATTGTGTATTATTTATTTTTTCATTATTTGAAGAACAATTGACATTTAAGACTTAAGCAGACAACTTGATTTGCTGCTGACTTATTTAATAAAATACATGAAATAAAAAAGAAACATTTAATATATTTTAAATATTTATTTCTGAACAATTTATTTCCAATTAAATGAAAATAATATATTTTATTATTGCATTGTGTTGATTTTTAGCCATTCATTGACGAGAAAAGTCATACACAAGGTAAACAATGGCGAACTACTGAACCGTGATAAGTGACGTCATACAAAAAGTAGTCCCTCTTAATAATGACGTCATGAGGGCGCGCACTTAATATTTGTAAACAATGTTGTTGTTTTTTGCTGTTTGTGTTGCATTTTGTGTTTCAACTATTTTACATCTTGGTATCAAATTGTTTGTTTTGTTTAATCTGATTCGATTTTACTAAAACTGATTACTTAATAGTTGATTTATTATCTTAATGTGTTATTTGCTCCTCAAAACGTAAGTATAGACACACACACACACACAAAGAAAGTTGAGTGGATACTATCGCGGTCTCGCATTTCTCGCCATCGCGTTCTCGCATTATCGCCATCGTATTGTCGCACTGTCGTCATCGTATTATCGCATTCTCGTCATCGTACTCTCGCGTTCTCGCATTCTCGCCCTCTTGATTTTAATGTGTAACCACGATGGCCTTAACGGTATTCCGTAATATCCTATTGAAAATCATCAATATTGTCTTTTTGCATACATGTATTTATATATTTTCATCTGCAATTTGCTCTTTTTATGCCGGAAGTTATTATCGTTTTGCGCATGCGCACTTGCATATTTTACCAGTCCTGCAGATTTTACGCCACAACGGGTCCACACATAATGCAGCCTCAGGCGCTTAAGGACCTCATCAACTTCGAAATACAAACACACAAACATACTGGTCCCGTTATCATTGCTTATGTTACCCTGTACTTACAACATGGGCAATTTAGGCTTAGCGAGAAGTCTTATGTTATACTCCGCTGCATGGTTACATAATTTTACAACTTTTTCTGTGCACTGTACGTTTAAAATTCTGACCCGATTAGATCTTGAGCGATCGTTTACAACTGTTCTTCTTAGCTCTGTTGTATTATGGTGTTAAGCATATTTCATGCTGAATCAGTGAATGTATATCATTGAAATAGATGAAAGTGTGACCATATTTTGGAAAATTGTTTGTGAGGGGATCCTAGCAAAACGTTAATTAATTTTTGAAATAACAAGCCAACGAAAGTCGCACAATTGGGGCATCAGGAAATGCCTTCCAGCAATTCGTTGGCAAATGGAAATCCCTCTCTTGCTTGAATTATAGGTTTTAATAGCGACCATATTATGGCCAAGGTGACGACTTTTCGTCGACGTCATCTAAGGGTCCGACGATATGGACGCTCTCAAGAACGCAGAAAATCGTCATCTTTATTACGTCTCTTGTGGACCTCCTTATGTTTCTCAGCTTTTTTTACCATGGCACCGTTTTTCCGGAAGAGGTTCGTATTATTAACTACATATTTAAACAATCATGAACGTATGTTTTGTTAAAACTTTAAGTGTGTTTTTTTACATTTCCATCGGTTTGTTCTCACTTTATAAAATGTTAATGTCATATTGTATTTTGTGTGTTAGTCGTGTTGTGTTATTAAATACATGTTGCTTCAGACCTGTTAATGAAGTGGAAAGGGGATTAGGAACCTAATATTCAAGGTTACCATGCAAGTATCTGTTTAGAGATTTAGTTGTCTTTTATATGTTAACTTAATATTAAACTGGACGATTGCATAATTGCATGTCAGACGCGACATTTAAAACATATAAGAACTGACATTTATGATCGATGGCCATCGTAGAACGTTGTGGAATGATTTAAACAATATTTTGTTAAATATTGTACCAACCGTCGACATCAATATACGAATTATGAAATCCCTTCTTGTGCAAATGAGTCTCGTTCTTGGAAAACCAGGCTTAATGCATGTGCTTAAAGTATTAATTCAGATTAACGTTTATAAGCCGCATAGTCTAATCTGGGACTACACTTTACACCTTGACTGAAAGAAACTTCTTTTAAACGAAAACTTTAATGAAAGCGGAAAATGGTACTCCTGATTAGCCTGTGCGGACTGCACTAGGTACGGTAAAAAAGCACGTCGGTAAATATATTAGGCGTAGGAAGTAATCCAGATGGCTGAAGGCTTCTCGTAAAAATACAACACATTTCTATCTTTCTGACTATCTGTCTGTCAGTAAGTTAGTCTGTCTGTTTGTCTGTCTGTCAGTCTGCCTGCCTGGCTGCCTGCCTGTCTGTTTGTCTGTCTATTTGTAGGTGTGTCTGTCTGTCTTTCTGTCTGTCTGTCTTTCTTTCTTTCTATCTTTCTGTCTTCCTGCCTGCCTGTCTATTGTCTGTCTGTCTGGCTGTGTGTCTGTATTTCTGTGTCTGTCTGTCTGTCTGTCTTTTCTTTTTTCTTTCTTTCTTTCTTTCTTTCTTTCTTTCTTTCTTTCTTTCTTTCTTTCTTTCTTTCTTTCTTTCTTTCTTTCTTTCTTTCTTTCTTTCTTTCTATTAAATACACTAAAACGAATATACCCGATGTAATGTTTTTTGTAGGCATTACGTAAAGGGGTAAGTGATACACTGACGGGATGGATTTTCGGCACGTCGCCATTCGTGCGGTTCCTTGTGTCGCCCTTCATTGGGCGATCGGTAAATTTCTTTCTTTCTTTCTTTCTTTTTGTTTAATACAGGAAAACTAATATACCCGATGTAATGTTTTTGTAGGCATTACGTAAAGGGTAAGTGATACACTGTCGGGATGGATTTTCGGCACGTCGCCATTCGTGCGGTTCTTTGTGTCGCCCTTCATTGGGCGATCGGTAAATATACCATCTTAGATGTATTTTTGATTATATATCTGTATAGTGAGTACAAAGTCATTTATTGAATACCAGGTCGTCACTTTGACAATCAGAGGAAAAAAGAAACTTAAGAGACACTATCAGGAGCAAAACTATTGTTAACCTCCGGTTTTCTTATATATACCGAGAGTAATCACTTGCCTACGCATTTCTGGTCAATTATGTAAACATAAACAATTATTAAAACTGTGACTCAATCATTTATAAAACATCACGGTGGCGGAATTCTAATGGGAGGCGGGCGAGGCATGGTCAGGGGTGATAACCCCCAAAAAGGGTTAGGGTAAGGGTTAGGGTTAGGGGTCGGGTTAGGGTTAGGGTTGGGTTTAGGCTAACCCAAACCCTAACCCGACCCCTAACACTAACCCTAACCCTAACCCTCTAACCCCCCCCCCCCCCCTTGCGCAATACCATACCATGCCTCGCCCGTTGTCGTTTTCCGCCTCCCAATTCTAATGGGAGAATGTCTATCGTTAAAAACTCGCTTCCGGGACTCATTTTTTCAAGTCTCTGTAGTTATGCTAGTTATGTCCTTACTTTGGGTAACACAAACTTCGTTCCATAAACGCGTGTTATCTATTTTTCATAATGTCACATAAGGCATTGTATATTTTAGAAGTACCGTAAATACTCTTAGTTTTCGGACACTTACAAAAAATAATGTTCATGTCCGAAAATTAAGATACTAAAACTATTCAAAAAGTACGAGTGTCCGAAAATTAAGAGACATATATGTTATGTTTGTTTGTCAACTATTATATTGATATATTGAAATAAAACCAATTAATAGATGTGCACTAATTGTATTGTGTTGCACCCCCTTTTCTCTGCTTTAAATAAAATACAACTTCACTTATGTGCAATTTCTTACCTGAAAATTATATTGGTATTAAATGGTATATAACCAACAACCATACTGCTTCCTGAATACGATATCATTTCAAATGCTGTTGAGTGAAACGATTGTCTTTTACCGGTATACATGGTAATCTACCCAATAATGCAATTGTTATGGTCCATTGCCCTCACGGCTTTCGGTGCTAGGTTTTATGACTTTTATCCGGTTGTATGATCGAAGGGTCCCAGATAAGCGAAAACAGGGCAGAAATCTAGTAAAATAGCGCTGTAAAATATACTGTCCGAAAAAATAGAGTAATTAATTATGGACGTAAACATGTATGTCTGAAAATATAGAGTCATGAAAAATAATTATTTTGGCTAAAAAGGGGGATGTCGCGCAAAACATCGAGAATCGCTTCGTGTGTCTATTGTCGCGGTCTGAAATTAGACCGCGATACACGAGATTCGGATAATATGGGCGATATTTGAATAATAAAATATCGTGCGTGGCCGCGACTGTAGCGCAAATATCGCGAATCTCTTCGTGTATCTAGTGTCGCCCTTTGAACGCGAGACACGACACACAAAGCGATACGTGATATTTTTCGCGGCAGTCGCGGCGACGCACGATATTTTTCGCGACAGTCGCGGCCACGCACAATATTTTTCGCGCCAGTCGCGGCGACGCACGATAGTTTGCGCGACAGTCGCGGCAAGGCATGATATATTTAACACGATATATCGCCTTTTGGGCTACCTACACAAGGGCGATATATCGTGTTAAATATATCGTGCGTCGCCGCGACTGTCGCGCAAAATATCGTGCGTCGCCGCGACTGTCGCGAAAAATATCGCTTCGTGTGTCTAGTTTCGCCCTTGATGAAAGAAGGGCGAGATTATCTATGGCCCTATCCGGATTCCGTAGAAAATCGTAAGATGTCGAGTTTGATTTCGTACCTATTAAACACGAGGGCGACTTATGTAAAAGCCAAACACTATAGGCAAATACTGGTTGCTTTTTTATTGATACGTAACGATAGTGCGAATATTTTATCGATTCCAATATTTTATAAATATTATTCCATATATAAATAAACGATGCTATCGTTTGTGGCTGCATGTGTTTTTGTAATAAGTAGTGGAATGCCTGTAATTCATTTATGTTCTTTAACGGATTCGTTCACAGTTTTTTTTTACTTTCAAAATTATACAATTATTATTAATAGTTAATAATTATAATATGCATATAAGTAAATACAAAAAATGTCTTAATTTATTACGAAAGCAAGATAAACAGTTGAAAAAAAATCAACCTTATTGTGACTTGAAGCGCTAAACTTAAGGAGCGAAGGCTAACGATTAACCACTGTGGTAAATACTATAAACTGCGTATTTTAAATGCTAGATTAGCTATACGACTATTTGCCAAACTATCGATGAAAAAAGTTTCAAACACATAACAATTCTCACGATTTCGATTGGTGATTATCGGTTAATGAGCCGATAACTTTAACATGTTTCTCATAAGATTGTATGCTTGTCTGCTTATTTGAATAATAAACATGCTTTATTTTTTAGCTCACCTCAGCACAAATTTAGCATAAATGATCGCCTTTTTTCAGCGATTTGCGTTGCCATATAATTAACATTGTTAACACTTAAAAGGCCATGTTATTGCCCAATATTCATGCAATTTGGTTAAAACACGTGTCTCAATCTTTTCTTGGCCAAGTTCGAAACAGGGTCACGTGAGGTCAAATACTGGGTCACTAGGTAAAATTTAAAATGTTAATACACATGTATAGACCAATCGTCATAAAACTTTGTCAGAACATGTGTTCTAATAATATCCAAGCTGAGTTTGATAATGGTTCCGGTTCGTTTGAAAACATGGCCATCAGGAGGCGGATCAGTTTTACTTATATAGCTTAAGTAAAACCTTGTTAACATAGTTGATGTCACATTTAAACCCAATCACCATGAAACTTGGTCAAAGCATGTGTTTTTCTACTTATATTATTGCCGAGTACGAATATGGGTCCATTTTGTTGACCAGGCTGGCCAGGAGGCGGGGCAGTTTTCCTTATATGGTTATAGTGAAAGATTGTTAATACCAAGTTCATGCGTTCTAGGAACACATAGGGTGTGGTGAAAGCGCAATTATAGGTACGGCGCATACGTATTGAAGACCGCTATGGCATACTTAAGTGCATCGTGAGCCTCCATCGGATTCACCGCCCCCAGGGGACTTCTTAAGGCTGGTGGTTACATAATCGTAACAATAAATACTGCGTATTTCTTTGTGAAAATGTTTTGATATACTGGAAGTTCTGTGTTGTTGAAACATTTTATCACGGTTGCATTAAAACATAGCTGTATGATCCCCATACAAACACATGGTTAAATCAGTATGAGGTTTGATATGAATGTTTGGTATACAATATATTTCATGGACAGGCTTTCATATAAAATAAGTATTATGTAGGGATATACATAGTTGATATTTTTTATGTTGAACGTATATGCAGAAATTGTCAAAATTGTTTACATGTGATACATTTGTTATAAATCGCTGTACAACCTAAATTCTTCTTCTACACACTTACATACATGTTATATTTTTTAACACACTACACCTATGTAACTCCTATATCATATATATGTGTTGCTAATTAAGATTAAAATGTAAAATATTTGAATTATACATCTCTATTTACTGTAAACATATTAAATTCTTGCCACAGATAGTACTTATACAATATCAATGCTTGCCGATACAATTTTCTCTTATTTTGACATTTGTCTAATAATGATAAACAATGTGTAACTATGTTCATTTCAAGACACCCTGGCAATGCCGTAACAAGGGCTCCACCCATCTTAATATTTTTCAGCACTTAAGTTCAGGAAACCCACTTGACTAGTTTACCAAGCACAGGTGTGCCTTACTCCAGTCATTGCTTGCACTGTAAATGACACCCTTCCTAATTTAGATGATCTACTAGCTATGATCAGAACTCTGTATGTATACCTATCGTCCTATGGAGGTGGTTTGTGTGTGTAAGAATTGCCTGCTCATGCTCCTCATATTGTGAAAATGCACAGAGGTTTACCAGGATCAATTTTATGTTGCCGTCTAGAATGTAAAAAATATGTGTGTTTTGTTTCTCTGACTTTTACATTTTGGAATAATTTTTATGCTGCACACTGAAACTTTAATGATCAAGAAATCTGTAAAGATAGTGTTTGCTAACATGAGAACCGTTGTCAATCAGTGTGTGAAGCACGAGGATACATAACTTTTCTTCTTAATGAAACTTCACAGAAATGATCCTTAGATGACACTCTTGCACAGTTGTTTAAATTGTTCAAGTGCATATATATATATATATATATATATATATATATATATATATATATATATATATATATATATATATATATATATAGGTCATCAGAGCTATAAAAATAAAAGAGAAAAATTAAACTTCAAACATCTTCAACTATATCAAAATCACAAGGGTAAGCATGTCAATATTTAGTGTGTTACATCTTCTATTAGTCCTCTGCTCAGTTAAGTCACATCATGTCACTGGGGCTGAAAATGACAACGCCCAGGGGTCACATACGTATATAGTAAAATAACTGTAAGAATCTTCTGTTTTCGAACGAAAATGTTCAAAGATGAAACATTTAAGATAAAACATTGTTAAACTGTCCTTAACAATCTTTGTTGAATTAATACTCTAGGTCTCAAAGTCACCATCCTCGAGGATGCTAGAACCCGGATATGTACATAGCGAACAATCTGAAACCGCAATGACCAATGATTTGGTATTTGTCATGTTACATGGTGGTCCTCAACGAAGTTTGTACAAAACATGCCTAACCGGTCAGAAAAAGTTTTACCTCTAGTAACCTTTTAATTGTTTCCCTTATATGTATGGAGTAAATCCTTCAAAAACATCTTATCCTCTGAAGTTTCAAGACCCACAGATTGTGTATAGGACAACTGGTTTTCCACAATATCGTTAAAATCGCGCCCCTTTGGGTAAAAACTTTGCCGTTCACTGGGAGTTACTTTTGTCTATTATATGTTTATAGTGTACATTTTAAAAATCTCGTCCATTGAAACCTCAAGGCCCAGAGGTTTCGTACTGATTATGTTAATTGCATGGTGGTCTCTACATGTCCCTTAGGTCTAACTTGGCCCTGTCCTGGTTATTTGCTAACATAAAACACACAATCCATAAGGCATAACAGTTCTACTTATATGGCTATTATGCAATCATATTAAAACTCTGGAAGTAATAGTGTTTGCCGAATAATCATGTTTATCAGAACGTACGTTTTATAACAAATAGGCTGATTTCGTAAATGGTTACAGAAGCACCACAAAAGCTGCTCAAACTTAGTGCATTTCCATCGGATTTCAGGTGCGCGACCTTAGGCCTTTGGAACTATTTTCGGAATATTGTTTTTTTTCTGAAGTCTTAACAAGTCCCTTTGATTGATTAGAAGGTAAATAAGTATGATATTAGCTTGAAACACGTTTCTTATGTCATCATTCAGGTCCCCCACACTGGTGTGAAGTTCATGTTCCTCGTCGGAATGTTCCTATTCAGTGAATGTACCGTCCTTTTTGGGTCGGTAAAATGATAACGTGTTTGCCAAATGTTTATCTACTTTTTGTATGAACGTTATTTATTCATTAAAGTCTTAAACACACTAATTGTCCATGTACATTATAGATGTATAACCATCTTAATAGTTTTTCTAATTAAATTATTCTGTTTAGATTGTATATGTTTTAATTCATAGACACACTCATCGTGCATATCTATGTATATAGCTGTAGTCCTAAAAGTTCATGTTATTAAGAATAGGCATAGACTAGTTCGAATAAGTTTGTATAGTATACTAACACTCATACATCACAGATATGTATTATATTATTTGCAGAATCCATTTGTTTAAACAGTTTATGATTGGTTTACCAATACGTGTGTAGTTTGAAGAAGGAAAAAGTATTTGAAAACATGGTCAACGTGACATTAATAGGCTCTTTTTAACTGTAATAAAAATCTGACTGATATGCGCTTATGTTTTGATATCAGTCCAATTCTTATGCAATTCAAAATAGTGTATTATTTAAAAAGTATCTTGAATTCAACACCACCCAGTTCTGTCGGTACACATGGTCTCTTTGCACATTAGGGCCTTGACCTATGTCCCCACTGACAACGGTAACGGAGCCTTCGTAGCGTTGGCGTTTTGTCTCCAAGTGTTCAAGTCCGTCGGTGTTGCGTGCGCATCCAAGGCTTCGTATACGCTGATTTTCCATTCGTTCCCTGACAACGTCTCAACCATGTTCCTACGTACATGAGTATTTAACAGAACTAAATTGTTATATTCTCTTTACAACCGATCACCTGGCTTTTATTAATAATTGTACTATTCAGATAGATTGGAGCTCAGTGTTCATTGTCCAATTTACGAAAAAGTATCTTAACACGTTCAACATCGCTTGGGTTACGAAAATATCGGCTATTATTCAACAATAAAACACAAAGCAATAATTGGTCAGTTGGTCTGTTGGTTTACATTTCACTTTTTATCCTTTTGTTGTCGATGAATGTCGGTAAACAGTTAACAATGTCAAGTGAACGAAATACTTTATCTCCCAAGCATTGATTCCAAATGTAAATAAAGAAAGCCGGAAAAAATTTATGATCATGATGATGATTATGACAATGATGATGTTAACGATGATGATGAGATTATGATGATGATGAGGCGTTTATCACGATGATGGTATCTAAATGGTATTCATAAATTTCTCATTCACATACCAGTATATCCAGTTATAACTTGTTTATTTCAGGGCTGGTGTGAGATCTTATCAGGGATAGGACTGTTGTCGGGACCATCTATAGGCGGCGTTCTATACGGGGTAGGCGGCTTAACTATACATGGTGGTGCGCCCATCATTGCCGTTTCGATAGCAAAAATGTCATTCTGCTAAATTTTCAGTATTAACATTATTTACATTGTCATTTACATTTATATTAATGCTATCAATATGTGACTTATAAACAGGTGCGTCAATTATATTCAATATCGGCCTTTTCTGGCAATGTTGAGGAACGTTACATGGACAAAATTGTAAAATTCACATTTTAAAATTTTCTAAATTGCGAAAATTGTACTTTTATAATATTTTTAATTTGAAAATTAGAACGGATAAACAAAGCGTATTTGTTTGGTGTTATCAATTTAATTACAAAGCTAGCAGAAAGTCCCACTTTGTAAACAATATTTTCAACGATAAATGTCGAACATTCAAAATACAAGGTCATTCTAAAAAATTGAAAATCGTATGTTAAACAAAGTGTTTTCCAATAACACCCCCGGAAACTCGATCTGATGTTAACAGTTCGACCTGCTTGGAAAAGTTACCGATAACTTTGGCTAAATTTCGGTAGGGCAAGTAAATCTAGTTCTATAATTGTTTAAAGGCATTTTTAAGTTAAAATATCTTTTGGTATATGCAAAGGAGGCATTATCATGTATGTTAGAAAAATCCTGGTAATTATTATTCAGGATTTATTGAAATATGGCTATTTGAAGTCGACAATGCAGGGATTTGTCCCTTATTTAGCACTTTATTTGCAAATTTCTTTAAAGGTATGCCGGTGAAAAAGTTTTTGCAACGAAAATGATATCAACCAATGTCCCCCGAGTAACATATCCGCCAGGGATTCTTAACAAAATTCGTATTGGTGGAGAAATTAGACTTTAAATTCAACATGTTAATGAAAAAATGATATGACCCGGTGCAGTGCCAAAGATGTCAAGATATGACAGGATTGCAGTTCAATTATAAACTTAAAAGCTCACTATTACAGCTGATTTATGCGCTTTGCATGCTTGTTCCTTGCACTGAGACTTTTCATACTTACTGTTTGGTTACTGTTTGAAATAATTGTGGAGTAAATGATACTCTTACGTAGAAAACATACACATAATGTCCGCAACACTTGCACTGGACTCCCTCAATTGTTCAATCCCCATTGACTGTCATAGATAATACACCTTATCAAAGTTTATATATTCTGACATTAATTAGAGACTCCAGCGCTACGTTTATTAATTAAAGGAACACGCTGACCATTTTTGGAATAAACATGATTAAATATAAATATATAATAAAAATAAATTAATAGATATGGTTGTATCCTTGCCAAATTCCTACACATGAAAGCTGAATATGTATACATTTTCAAGATGTTTGGACTTCAGCCGGCTGACATATTTTGAAATCATAGTTTTATCAGTTATTACATGAATACATTATCAATTTGAAACATTTGTCACGAAAAATTACTTGTTTACTCGAACATTAGCTGACCAACAAGAGAGCAATATTTATTATCAGCTATCGTAATTATGTCCAATGGTTTTAAATAAATAGTCTGTTCACATATTATTTACTGGTGTTTACGTCATACAACATTATTTTTCCATGTCTCTGTTGACATATTTAATAAAAAAAATGCATCAAACGGTTGCAAACATGCATTTGAGTTTACTGGTTGGCAGCATTTGAATTACATGACACGATTTTCCGTTGCCATAGAAATTACTCACTGTGCACAACTTGTCTACTTTCTTGACCAAAAAACTTTTTATTTTTCAAACATTTACATGAGATATTTGCCATCTATTTAAAACAGGCATTTTATCTTGATTAAACAGTAGGAAAAGATTTCCAGTAAACAAATTCTCGCTTAATTTTGATTTTGCTAGAGACTCAGATTAAAAATTTAATATTGCATTTGCTCTGTCCTATTTTTGCCGTATACACTGTTAAATCATTACCCTTATCTCATTATTTTTGTTTCAGGTCAACATGTTTGCCTTTACTTGCTTTTACTGTCCCAAGAAGTTTATATTATTGGAAGAAACTGTCAAACACATTAGCATTCGTCACAAAAACGACACAATGCGTTACAAGCAGCTGGAACTTGATAGTGCTACAGCGATATTCCTTCTAACCGAGACATACGTTCGTATGAGCCTTCACAGTGTTACAGTTATTGAACCGCTCACAACAGTTCCTGCACTCATTTGGTAACAAATTACCATGTGTATTGGTGTGATCATCTCTGCTATCCTTTCATACAAATGTTTTCTCACACCTTGGAAGCGAGTACTTGACGCTTTTTGAAGGACTACCAATATCATGTATAGGCTAGTGCCTCTCAAGTGAATATTTGGAAGAAAACTTTTTTCCACATTGTACACATAGACGAGATGCATGCTTATCAGTTTTGTGTTATAATAGCTGCGTTTCCTCATAAAAAATAATTTACATGAACCACAGTTGTACTGGGTTCCAGATGCACTGGTGTCATGGACATTCATGTGCCGTTTTACTATACTTATAGTACGTACTTATACGTTTTTCCACACACCCTACATTTAAACATGTTTGCGAGCACCTCTTCTTCCTTTGAAACTTCCAAGAAAGACCCATCCAGTAAACTTGTGTCATTGTCATCCTCATGAGTAATTCTGACTGAAATAATTTGTCTTCCTCCATGTCTGAAATAAACAAGTTTAGCGTAAGTGTGTAGGCATTTGAAACCTAAAGTGCGAAGGTACGAATTTAAACTTACGTGCATTCAAAGAACTGAGATTCTATCAAAATATTTTATTTTGTTGTCAATTCATCTTAAAATACCTCTATTGTTAGGCTATTATCGACTAAGTGTTTTAAACATACATGATTTTAGTGTATCAAACAAAATGCATCCGACGTAAAACGGTATAGACTCTATAGACTCTCCCTGTTTCTGTACAGTGCACAGAATGAACAGGCGAAAGTTTTTTTTAAATATTTTAGGGCAGATAAAAGCCATGAAACAAGCTTATAATTGTTCGATAATATCAATAAGCATATAGATATTTACCCTTAAGATTATTATGTTTTATAATAACATTACTTAATAAGTTAATATTGATTCGAGCATAAAACATTTGAAGAGAGAGAGAGAGAGAGAGAGAGAGAGAGGGAGGGAAGGAGAGAGAGGGCGGACGGACGTTCTAACGAGAGGTACATGATGGGGTTATTCCTTTGATGTTTCTTTGATCTTTTTTTAACCCCACAAGTATATTTTAACCCCGTAAGAGCGTTTTTTTACGGAATGAATCTTATATTGTGTCAACCCCCTACTGTAGCTCTGGTATGTACGGACAGACAGATAGACACTGACAGAGACAGACACAGAGAAGAGAAGCAGAGTGAGAGAGATTCACGACATGTGTGCGCGAGCCGTTAGTTAATCTTGACGATTTCTCTCAATATGCGTTTTACGCTCAAAAGGAAAGTACGCCAAAGTTATTCATGTTATGATTTGCTGAAATCTGGCTGAATATATTCCGTCAATGCATGCGGCTTCAACAGATGAGAATTGCTTGTTATCTATGAACATGCACATAAGAAGGAGGCTTGGATTGGGTTTTTTAAATTTATGTTTACATTTTGCATATATCATTACCAAAAAGAACGAAAATAAAGACATTGACACACGTGTATTGTTGGAGATGTTTGCAAAGCTGTCATCTTTAAGTCATGTATCATTGATCCAAATTTAGTTCAGATTTATGAAATTCTACCCATAATTAGAACTATAGGCCGAAAATATTAATATTAAGGTTTAGATTGCCTAACTGACGTATGATCTTTACCTGTATAAATCAATTGCTTTACATTTACAATGATTTTCAAACAAAAAAAAAGATACAAATTAGCTGGCAAACAACTAAGCTTCAGAGCGGATATAATTATGAAACCTGAAAGTTTAATTAAAATGATCTAAAATGCATCAGAGTGGGCATAAATCAGCTGTAATAGTCATGTATCATTGATCCAAATTTAGTTCAGATTTATGAAATTCTACCCATAATTAGAACTATAGGCAGAAAATATTAATATTAAGGTTTAGATTGCCTAACTGACGTATGATCTTTACCTGTATAAATCAATTGCTTTACATTTACAATGATTTTCAAACAAAAAAAAGATACAAATTAGCTGGCAAACAACTAAGCTTCAGAGCGGATATAATTATGAAACCTGAAAGTTTAATTAAAATGATATAAAATGCATCAGAGTGGGCATAAATCAGCTGTTATAGTGAGCATTTAAGTTTATAAATGAACTGCACTCCTGACATATCTACACATCTTTGGCACTGCATCGGGTTATATATTTTTTTCATCAACATGTTGAATGTAAAGTCGAATTTCTCCACCAATACGAATTTTTTTGTAAGAAACCATGGCGGATATGTTACTCGGGTTACATTGGTTGATATCATTTTCGTCGCAAAAACTTTTTCACTGGCATACCTTTAAAGAAATGTGTAAATAAAGTGCTAAATAAGGGACAAATCCCTGCATCGTCGAATTCAAATAGCCATATTTCAATAAATCCTGAATAATAATAACCATGATAATGCCTCCTTTGCATTTTTTAATGCAAAAGATATTTTAATTAAAAAATACCTTCAAACAATTATAGAACTGGATTTACTTACACTACCGAAATTCAGCCAAATTTATCGGAAACTTTTCCAAGCAGGTCGAACTTTACACATCAGATCGCGTTTCCGAAAGTGAATAAGGAATTGTTGGCTTTATATAGGATTAAAATATGCACGCATGGCTTTTGGAAAGTGTCCAACTAAAGAACCCGTGAAATGAGTAGAAAAAGACAAAAGTAAATAATATTTTGCCGATTCTTGAATATCCAACTGGGTTGCATATCGTTAGCGACATTTCTGGCGTGTGCCATTTGCACATATTTCCTTTACGAACTTAACGTGTTGATTGAACTTTAGATGGTAAAACGTCGATCAGAGAGGTTCGCGAGTTCAAAACTCTTCAACTTAACATAACTTGTGTGTAATCGGCAATGAAATAATTGATACAGCCTGTCTCCCACTGTCGATGAATCAAATACAATAGATGTCAGTTACCCACAAAACATTCGAAATAAGTTCTAGATCGGTTAAAAAGGTCCAGGAAGATTTTAGTTGGTTTACTAACTGCATTGATATGATAAAGTTTTCATCGCCAATTGAAGTCTACGGCAAATACTAAAGGGCCATCCCAGAAATCGTTACAGCCAATCGGTAAAATCTTTTTATATTAGAAATTTGGCTTAACATCATAGTCAGTCTGTAAATTTGAACATTTGTGTTCATTATTATAGGACTTTTTTCGTACTTCTGTTTTCAGCTAGGCGGGTTCACACTTCCGTTCGTCTCTGTCGGCGGCCTAGGAATGCCGTGCATCCCACTGGTGGCGTATGCAGTACCCTCCTCGACGTCAGGTAAGGTTACGGCAATTTTAATTTTTTTTAGAAAAGACAGAAACTAGATTTATATTAATGTTACAAGTTCCTTAAAGCCCAAAGTAAGAGATCCTAATTTTTCATTAAAATTTCATGAATATTTAAAACGAAATCAAAATAATAAAACTTATATTAAGGTATAACACAAAATAACAGTAATGGAACCTTTAATCTTATGCAAAAAGTGAATTTGGCGATTAAAGAAGACAGATACGCTGTTTAACATGTCCAGTTCCAGAAGAAATTCTGGAATGTCAAAAAAGTCTAACGAACGTGTGGCCAAACAGACATACGAAGGAACGAACGATTTAACAAAACACGATTTTATTGGTAGATCCACATGTCTATCAATCACTATTCTTTCAGATTGTCAGACGCTTTTGAAAGAGGCGAACAAGAAGAGCCTTACGAGGGATCTCATGTGTCAGACGAGGGCTCTCCTGATCTGCCTCACAGTGGTTTGCAGCATCGCCGTGTGGTCAATACTTGACCCAATCCTTGAGCCCTTCCTCAGAAAAGTAAGTAAGGCCAGACTTTTTTGACGCGCTCTCTTACTCACGCACACATACACACGAACGCACGCCTGCAAACACTCAACTATATATTGTGCATTAAGCTTATGGTTATGATCATATCATGATAATAAAGGTGATATTGATAATGATATGATTAACACTGCATCAAATATTTTTAGTTGTGTTCATGATGATGATGATGATACTTATATTTATCCTGTTATCACCATACAATTCAAGCTGCCACCGGAAATGATCGGCGTGATTTTTCTCGTCATGGCGACAACGTACGCCGCGTCTTCGCCGCTTTGGGGATGGCTGTCTGATAAAGTTGTGAGCAATAAAGATAAGACTTATACGGTCTGTGTTAATTACTGTACGCAGCTGACAACCAAACATAGTACCCTACTTCAGGGCAGATAAATACGACATGTAATGAGCAAACTTTATGAGTTTTTTGTCAAAGTACTGCGGATGTGGTTGGTCTGTTTGGAATGTCTATTTGTTTGATTGTTAAGAGGGCTTGTTAAGAAAATTGTTTTTGGTTACGAGTACTAAATGGACATACTTATTCCAATACATAATATGTGCATAAGTTGAATCAGAGGTATGGGGGAACGCGGTAGAAAGCAATACTTGTTGGTATAGATCGCCAACAATAACCTGCTGCATGCGAACTCTAATAGCATATCTGATACTCTTGTTATTTGTCTTAAATTCATTCTGTTTTGTTCGTGCACAAGCCTTAGGAATTTACAATCTCCATAATCGCAATTTAGTCAGTTATCGCTTTTGGCCTGGGGCGTAGTCCCATGGCCATAGCAATGATACCAATTTCTGAGCCTATCCAAATTGGCTGGCTGCCAAAAACCAAATTCCCAAAACTCCGATTTACCACTTAATTCATGCGCAATAAAAGTAGTTATTCGCAGATCTCAATAACCCGCCTTGTAAATACAGAACATCGCTATATAACATGACAGTGTCATAAAAAGTGTAAAAAAAATATTAAAATATTAGTTGTTAAAATTATCGTTCTTTCTTAGTTTGTTTCTTGCACTATTTATTGTTGACGTTTTGAGCCAATTTAATGCGCATTGATACGTAAAAAGTTACTTTCCGGTGACAGATTGTAAACAAACCAAACGAAAGCCAATTCGGTATCTCAGATCGCTGTAATCGTGGTATAAATAGTAAGTTTCAATTCAAATTTATGTTTAAAACTGCTTTTCATTTGATTGTTACATCTATATCGTTATTTTATTGATGTTTGAACTTGACCTCGTGAGTTGTCACATAATTTCGCGACCCGGAAATATTTGTCATTAAAAGTTTAGACATTCTTCGGAGTGAGTTGTGCTTTTAAAACTGTATTCAGCATGATTTTATTGGTATTGTACATATATTCTGTTGTAGAAAGACATTTTTAAATTTTCTAGCTTGTATTTATGTGTGCTTTTCCTGTAAATATTGATTGAAATTCTTCAGTTACCTTCACACTAGAATATCAGCTTCTGAAAACTTTAGAACAGCAATGTTAACAGCATTTTGCAAGCCAGTTTAGTATAAAATTCTTAAATCTTCAAATGATAAAAAAGAGTATTATTTTGAACCATTTGTTGCGTTTCCATTATAGCACCGTGTAAGAGCGTTGTGATTTGTCATTGCTCAGTGTTGTGTTGTCCAGTTTCAGTGTTCAGTGATTAAGTTTAGTGGCTGTGTTGTTTAGTGAATTATTGTGTTGATACATTATGCCCGTATTTGTTTATAGATTTTTATGCCCCCGGTAGGGTGGCCTATAGCAGTTGAACTGTCCGTCAGTCAGTCAGTATGTCAGTCTGTCCGTCCGTCCGAACACTTTTATGGTCATAACTTTTAATATTTCAATTTTCAATATTTAACATAGCAACTTGATATTTGGCATGCATGTGCATCTCATGGAGCTGCACATTTTGAGTGGTGAAAGGTGAAGGTGAAGGTCATCCTTCAAGGTCAACTGTCTAATATATGGCGTCAGTCCGTCCGTCCGAAAACTTTAACATTGGCCATAACTTTTTCACTATTGATGATAGCAACTTGATATTTGGCATGCACGTGTATCTCCTGGAGCTGAACATTTTGAGTGGTGAAAGGTGAAGGTCAATGTCATCCTTCAAGGTCAAATGTCTAATATATGGCGTCTGTCCGTCCGTCCGAAAACTTTAACATTGGCCATAACTTGTTCACTATTGATGATAGCAACTTGATATTTGGCATGCATGTGTATCTCTTGGAGCTGAACATTTTGAGTGGTAAAATGTGAAGGTCAAGGTCATTCTTCAAGGTCAAATGTCAAATATTCCGTCCGTCCGAAAACTTTAACATTTGGCCATAACTTTTTAAATATTGAAGATAGCGACTTGATAATGGTCATGCATGTGTATCTCCTGGAGCTGAACATTTTGAGTGGTGGAAGGTGAAAATCAAGGTCATACTTCAAGGTCAAATGTCAAATATTCCGTCCGTCCACAAACTTTAACATTGGCCATAACTTTTTAAATATTGACGATAGCAACTTGATATTTGGCATGCATGTGTATCTCATGGAGCTGCACATTTTGAGTGGTGAAAGGTCAAGGTCATCCTTCAAGCTCAAGGTCAAAGGTCAAATTTTGCAATATTGAAGGTAGCAACTAGATATTTAAAAATGCATGCGTATCTCATGGAGCTGCACATTTTTGAGTGGTGAAAGGTCAAGGCCATCCTTCAAGGTCAAAGGTTGAATAGATGGCTTCAAAGCGGCGAAATAGGGGGCATTGTGTTTCCGACAAACACATCTCTTGTTGTATTATAAACCAGTTAGCATTTGTAAATTTGATCACATTCAACCGTTTCTGATAAAACAGTGAAATTAAATTACTCACATTTTATTTAAAGCCTCTATAACGCTCAAAATCAACGAAAAGTTCGTACAATATTTCGTAAAATAAAGTTAAACAATTAAAAATCAGTGTTCCTTATGGCAATTGCCGAAATTTCAACTCCAGATGTGGTCTGGTAAAATAGATGTTTGTAGATCCTAAATGCTCGTTTTTGACGATGCTGCTTCAGCATCGTCTAAGTTATCATACTATGGAAAAATTCTTCACAATGGCGAGCTATGTAAAAGACCGAGCCAGTCCGATTGAGATAGTGTCGATTTTCTAATCGGCATATCTCGCTGATTAGCATTAGTAACATTCTCCAGCAGAGTTGTCGTTTATGCCTCAACATAGGGTACGACTATATGACTCATATCGGCGGAGATGACTGAAAAGTGCGGATATGAACAGATAATGGTTTTTAAAATGTATTTGCCTTTATTTTTGTTATATGAAAATCGTTTTGTGACAAAAATACACGTCGCGTATGTGTAATGTTACGATCGAATGAATTTAAAAGCGTTTTTAATTGGCATTTTAATTTCAGTAACTCCAAAATTAATATCCGCGAATATGAACGACCAGTCAGACCACCGCTTTTATTTAATTGCTCTATTTTGAGGCAGTCTTAACATATTTATCACAAATTGTAAATTTTTAATTCAACAGTGATTTGTTCATAACAAAACTATTCGTTCATATCCGCGGATATGAGCCATATACGCATTTTAGACGGACCGCTCAAGGTCATACAACAATGGCCGCGCCCATGAGAGAATCTTCACACTCGTGTCAAAACTTTCTTACAGCGTACATCGGCTTGTTTGGCTATTTAGAAACTGTCATTTAGGATATATGAGTTATTTATTAACTAAATCTCCGCTAATGTCAACAATGGATTGAATTCGAAGGATGCATTCGATGTGAATGCAGGACTTTCTTGATCTTGACAGCTTTACACGGCAAAACTGGTATTTTTAGTTATCAATTTAAGTCACATTTGCTTTGTAAATTGTATTCGAGCATTTTGCGACTTATTGAATGACTATGATACCCGATATCAACATATCACATGGGATTTGCAGATCATCAAGCTGTCCTGAAAACATTGATTCCAAAGTCTTTACTCATATTACGGGTTGGTATTATTTCTTCTTTCTATTTTAGTACAGTCGATTGGTGTATAGCGGATTTTAGTGAGTAACGGATAGGTTAAAAGTTTGTTTGCAAAATACTTTTATTTATGTAAAGATTTATAGTGTTGTATAAATTGAATACAAAATGCCTATCATTGTTCAGTCAATTCGTGTTTTAGTTGACGTGTGTCAATGTTTAACTTAAAATTGTTTCTTTTTTCGAAAGCAAAACAAGGTCACGTTATGTACGCACCGTTTTTGTGACGAAAGGAAAAGTGAATACGTATGGTTTCCTGAATTTTGCAGATTTTGTTTGGTAAACATTATGTTCATTGGTAAACATTATGTTCATTATGTAATATTGTAGTATAATGTGTCCTTTCTAAAAGTAAGAATGCTCAGAAACCAAATTGATGCGTACCACATAAAATAAGCATGAGAGCTGCAACTCGTGATTTAGTGAATAACAGACATGTGGCGACACATATTCGGGAATGTGGGGATTGTCTCAAACTAAATGAAAACTCAATTGAAGTTGTCCAATACACATGTGGGTAGCGCGTGGCAATGATATTTATTAATAAAAACATAATTTTGAATGAAAAATAATAAAATTTTACTGAAAAATCGATTTCTCTGAAAACATAGTTTTCACTATCAAATATATATAACAAGGTATTCAACTCGCTTTGAACAGCCATTACTTCATCAATTGTGCAGCGATTTCCATGAACTCAGTCTTCTTAAACGCAGACATGAACTTCCTTTTCTGGAAATGTACATATCTTGCAATATGTTTTACAAATGCTGGGTAAAATTTCAACAAATAACACGATACACATGTAATCCAATAAAGACCTAAGCGATCCGGTAATTGCGGAATCAGTTTACCAGTACTGACATTAAGGCGATTGTGGCCAGTTTGGATCCAGATCAGCCTGCAGTCGCTTGAAAGCTGTTTGCTTAAAAGCGGTTTACCATTATTTGCATAAGTCAGAGGTTAATTCCGCCACGCCAGGTCAACAAATACGCACAATATCTATGAGTTAGTGGTCGATAGGCGCATAATTTGTTATAAATAATAATAATAATGTTCAATAAATACACTCAATATCTATTAGTTAGCGGTCGATAGTCGGATAATTTGGTATAAATAATAATAGTAATGTTCAATGTCAAATATCTCTAAAAGCAACATATGTAAGGCGTCTTCTGATTGTCTAACACTCAAGGGTCAGTAAAGACTGAACGTCGAATTACAGTTTTGTACATCGAAGTACAAAAAATGTACTTCGACGTACATGTTGTACGTCAAAGTACATTTCTCTTTTTACCTACTAGGTCTTGTTGACTTTCGACCCAAATGGTACGCCATAAATGTGTATTCATACTATTGCCTTCGAGGTACTTATCCGATGTTTGAAGGAAAAGGCCAAGAATGTGCGATTGTGGGTCAAGTTCCCCAGTGGTACTACGTCCCCGTATCCCCATTTTTTTTCCGTACCAAAATTTTTTCGTACCCAATTTTTTTTTCGTACCCAATTTTTTTTTCGTTCCAAAATTGTGTTCGTACCCAATTTTTTTTCGTTCCCAATATTTTTTCGTACCCATTTTTTTCGTACTCTAATTTTGTTTCGTAACCAAATTTTTTTGTTGGCATGATTTTTTTCGTTCCCAAAATTTTTTTACCAAATTTTTTTTCCTACCCACATACACAATTGTGATGTAGATCAACTTAAATTGAGGATGTATTGTCCTCTGTGGTAATGAAAAGGTCGATTGACCGGACGGACTCGTATGACTTAGAGGAATGAACAAACACCTGAACAGATGTGACATATAAATAAGGTATGGTATTATAGACTGAAATGAAAGGGTATTTAATCGTTTATTTTGCAAAAACATGATGACATCTGTTATTGTGACAGTGGAAACCCCAGCTAACTTGTCTTGATAATAACAATTAAATATTCAAAAAGTATAAGCCCAGGCTGAACTAAAAATTAAATAAGACGAAAATGGATAAATATACAAGATATCTAGAGCTGGTCCGAACTGATAATCATTCTAAATAGGCAGAAAAACATGTAACTTAGCAAGTAAACAGCTACTTCTTAAAGTCAGGCACACAATGTTAAAACGATATTTGAATACTTATCTGAATTGAATCAGTATGACTGATACAGGGCAGCGACAACTGCATCTCGGCTATTGAGGAAGACGCGTAGCTGACCCCGGGTTGAAGGGTAACAACACGAACCATCATGAAAAAGTGACTGACGATATGCGCTAATAACGATCTGGGCGCCGCCATCTTGGAAACCTTAACGGTAGACTGCGTAATAAACTACAACAAAGTTCTCTGCACACGGCACTAATAAGCATGTGTACACGTACAACGGCCCTTTAAAATCTTAAAAATATCACACGGAACAACACCATTTATGTAAGTCTTCGTACAACGACAGATAGTCGTTCACATAAACGGAATGAAACGGCGTCATATCGTATTAAAAGTAATCCTTGAAAGTATCGCTTAAGAGCATAATTGTTAATTTTGACCACACTGGATTACCATGTCACAGTCTAAAAGAACAAAGGGCCACAATGGCCAAGACCGAATTCGATTGGTCAAAAGAGCCCATGTGACCACACACTTAGGTTACACACAAGTTATTAAATATCAGGTTTGAACAAGTATAATGGTAACAGAAAATTAACAATTAAGAAGGCGTACAATGACATAAAATCTTTTATGTGTGCATAAAATATTATATATATCCATCCTCTTCAAAAGCATCGTCACACCAGTACCGTCAGTACTTTGATTATTATTGTTTTGCATATTTAATTCAATTTTAATTTAATCTTATGAATATATATATTCGCGGGAAATTAAAATGGAATTAATTTTGTCACAAATAAATAAAAAAGCATTTTGTATCTACAAACATCTTTGTAATCATACCACATCTAGCGTTGAAATTGTGGCTATTGCTATAAGGAACACTAATTGTTTAGGGGTTAACTTTATTTTACGAAACACTACGAAATTTCCGTTGATTTTTAGCGTTATAGAGGCTTTAATATTTAGAAAGAGTGTCTCCCAAATTGTTGTTTTAAATTATTAAATTTAAATATACAGTGTCACATAACGTTTTGTTAATAGCGTATAGTTATTTTGTCTTCAAAGGAAAAGTTAATGACATTTCACTTATCTTAAGGGAAATTCAGGTATTTTAATATGATATTTGTCATTAGTCATTCTTTTCAGCAATTATTAATTAAAGCGAGACTATACGATTTGTATATGTGTTAAATTGTAATATATAGATAAAAATATGTTACAATAACACAAAACAGACAATAACAAGAAATATCTTTAAACAGATATACGGCGTTGATGTTGTAATGTTTGCGACCAGTGAAAGGAGATGGAATGAAGCGACCATGTATTTTAATGAAGGTAGTGAGTGATAATAAGATAATATATTTTAATGTATTAACAAATAAAAATGAAGAACAAGAAGAGGTGAAATTGTATGTTTTATTGTCAATAAATATTGTAATTACTAGGTTTTCATAATTGAACGAGCAATACATTAGTTTCAATAGGAAAAGAAAACATATTTGCCACTAAAAAACTATGAACATAATGTTCAAATGAAATAAAAGATAATGTGTTATAATGTGTACAGATGTTAGTAGAATGTAAACATAAAATACTCAATATAGCAAGCATCATAGTGATATGAATTTTTTGCAGAAAAACAACACTTTATATAAAAAATGAACAAAACAAAGTACAAAGAAACATATTTACACTAATAAACGCAAATATGGATTATAATTAATCAAAGACAGATATATTTCCAACACCCATATATTTCCTTAGTATCGCGGGCTACCGTCCCCAAACCCCCGCTGTGTCGATAGTGATAAACAACTGCGTACCGGTGAAGTGCCATCTAGCCTGTTTTTGTAGTGTTTAGTGTGGCCGCTACGGCATGTAAACAATAGATTCTTTTAATTGTAGAGACATGTGATTAATGCTATGCTGCTTCGTAAACTTAGGAAAAACGTTTCGATTTAATGTTTAGAGGATGTTTTGTATCATGACAGTTTTTAATTTATTGTAATTTACATGTAATTTACAATATATTCATATTTCAGTTCAAATGATATGCATCTCATGTTTTATTCTGGAAACCAGACTACCAATGGTACGGTGATTTTTGTATTATTAGCCAATGCACAATTCGGGTTTATTTATTTCGGACCTATCACGAATGAAGGTCATCTAAGGTCAAAAGTGAAATTATACATTGAAGACAAATTTCCTAAAATGCAGCAAAGACAAATTAGCGCCCGAGCCGATTGTGACGAAGATATAACCTAAGCATTCATCTTGTTATTAGGGTTGGAGTTAGTGTTCGTGTGTCGTATGAATAGATATCGTTGCAGGAAATTATAATGATCCGTTAAACTCAATTTAGATTCACATCGTACAGGCATGATATACATGCTGGCGAATTCGACTGTACAGACATTTTCGATTTCAGAATTAAAAAGGCTTAGGCCACAACAAATTGATGATTTGTTCTACGGATTTTTGCTTCCCAAAAATGAAGCGAGCGAGCAAAAATAAAAATACATTTATTTTTATTCTATTTTTTGTGTGTTAAATAACAGGCGAGCGAAAAGCGAAAAAAAAATACATTGTCTATGTAAATTGATATATTTTGCCAAATCAATGCATGATATCTGCAAAATACCAGTACAAGATCATTTAGAAGTTATAATTGAGTTTAAGCTCCTATCAAATGTTTGTAAAAATAAAAAAAATAAATAAAAAAAGTCTCTAATAGCTGTTCTGCTTACACACACCAGGTAGTGATTACTTAAATTTAACCTGGTACATGTAGTTTTCATTATCAAAGTTATATAAGAAGCTCAGTTTTCTGTCAATGATGGTTTAATAACACGACACAATAAATAATACAATAAATATCAAGCATAAGCAGTGATTTTTCTTCGCGTGATATTTTACAGCCTGTGCCTTTTTGATTGGGGATAACATGCGATAAACCATGGAATTGGGAATATTTAATCAGTATTATTATGATTATTATGATTATAGAAAACAGTATACCAATTGTTAATATGTGCATGATTAACTGCTTTCTAACATGTATATTATAAAGTGCTAGGGCATGAAACTGATGTATGATAAACTCAATAAATCAATTGAGTTTATTTTAAAAAAAATGTACTTATTGTTTGGCAATTTTGGCGAGGCTTTTAAAAGAAAAAAAGTAACTTTTTGGCAAAAAGTCGTTTTTACAATTTTCAATTTGGACACAGCATATAAGAGTTTGTAATTTGGGGCAAAAAACACTGATACGAAATATCTCGAATTTGTATTAGTTCTAAATATCATAGGTAATGGTATTTTACAATACTCGATGCATTTCTTTTGTTATTTTAGCACTGTTAAAATTAGAAATGAGAAGCTTTAGTTTTGTAAAGTAAAAAAAACAACATTACTTCCTAATGAAACAAAATTTACAAATGGGTAGTTTAAGTTTTGTATTTTAATATAAAAAAGTCAATCAAATGTGAGTAAAGTTGTTTAGGTCCAGAAAGTTTCTTCACTTTCTTACTTATGTTTAATTCATGCTTTAGGGGCATAATGTACACCTTGCACTTAGCAATCAACAGTTTGAACTAGTAGATATAAGGTGGCTCGTACAATTTATATCATACTAGACATGTGTTTGTTCAGTTCAACGGCGACACTCCTTTGCATGTTAATTTTATATATTTTAACGTAATCAATACCAACAAATTTATTCCAATTTTTTACCAATCGAACGCATACCGGCGACATTTCACGTCCTGGTGTAGATGCGGTGTAATTATAAAATAACTCAAATCATCTGTGATGCAATGACTAATTGCCCCGGGGGAAAATTAACATTTCCATTTGTGTCTTTTGCTGACATGACAAGACAGACGAACGCTGCCATTTGTTTTTACCATAAACCAATCTAATAACGCAAAGCGTTATAACACTCTTTATCGTAAAATACGTAGGCTAAATAAAACTAAATCATTTAATAAATAGGTGCGCAGCACATTTTTTGCTGCGGGCGCAAAATAAAAATAAAATATTTTTATTTAGTTTTAAGATTTTTAGGTGCGGCGAATCCCTCTAACATTTAATCAATTTGTTGTGGCCTATTTCGCATTTTTCGACACATGTTCTTCTTAACTTTTATTTTAATTTACATTGAAATATATGTATAATAAGTTCTTTACACATTTTATATAAATTCATAACTATTTGACAAAATCGTATAGTCTCGCTTTAAGGTTGCAGTTGAGGACCCGTGTGCCACAAAGTTCATTATTTGGGATTTAAAATTTGATTTGCTTTGATTTAAATTTGTACATTGCCCTTGTAGCTTAAGTATTATTTCATTTTCATCTGTCTATTATATATATATATATATATATATATATATATATATATATATATATATATATATATATATATATATATATATTGTGATTTCATTTGAATATGAATCATACCATATTGGATATGGAAAAACAGCAAGGTGCTTTTTATTGTCATTTTAGGGATAATCTTTCATTCTGAATAAAAACATTTTTTCATATAAATCTGACGTTCAGTCACTTTAAGATTAGTGATGTCATTATCAACGTGAAATATGACGTCATCACATCTTTTCGCGGAAGTCCTGGATCAACTTCGGCACTTTAATTGGTTTTTAAATAGTTTATTTTTTTCCCTGTTCACAAAATATTCTATTTTTAGCTGCCGTATCAGTATATATAAGGACATGTGGTTTGGTTGTATAATGTCATAATTAGCGATAACACAGTTGTTTTTTTTTTAAAGTAAAGAACATTAAGGAAAATAGCCGATAACATTAGAACTGATGATGGTCATCTAACATCAATTGATAAAATACTTGTCAACCTTACGTTAGATTTATTATAAATGCTTAAAGTTAAAATTATGGGGAAAAAATTCTGTCAATGTCTTCATTTGTATTCATTTGCACATTTTCTAGCTTAATTGTATCATTATTGAATAAAACCAACTTTAATCTATGTCAGTGAACAGTGTGAATTATTTCCCCTCAAACCCTATCAAATTTTGAAGTCAAATAAAAAAGTTAGACTTTTTTTAGTAGAAGATATTACCTCCCTATGTACCAAATTTATTGACAAAGTGCTCTGGCGCTACAAAGAGCTGATATATAATAATATGTCTGGCAACACAGTGACACTGTCCTTAATATTGATTTATTGATTTATTCGTGCATATGTATATATATGTCATACAAGTGAAAATCACACAATACATTCAATTTACAACATTAATATATATATATATATATATATTGAAAAAATAAACAAACGTCGCATGGGTATGAAAAAATTGTATGAATATATGCCGACCGGTTTCGCACAGCTCATCAGGGCCAATCGGGAATCCTCGGACAATTCCGCCATAAGGGCGATCGTCTCTCGGGTGTATTTGGTGGAAGGATATGTCCAACGCCTCTAGGCGGAAGATATTACACCGAAAATATAGTTCGGGTTACACATCACTATATTTGCACAAATTAAACGATAATAAAGAAATATAAGGACCAATATCTCTGAGGAGTAATATAATAGAATATTTATTTATGCTATTGTTTAAAATTAGCTGTCATTGTAAACAAAATATTCAAATGTAAATAAAATGTTAAGAAAGCCAATTAGTTGTTTATTGAAGTGAAAATAAAATCATAATTCAAACTTAAAAGAACCAGTATTTCTTAAATTATATTCATTGCAACATTGCTGATGGGCGCAACATTGCAGGGCGACAAACTTTGAGATTAAATCAATATGTTTATGTTCTATACCATAAACAATTGTACAAGACTGTACAGTGGAACAGAGAATACTCTTCGGTGTAATATAAGAAATAGTAAACTCCACATTGGTCCAAATGGCTTTATAGTGACCAGCCAGGCAGTCACAAACGGTATATGGACAATAGCCATATGGCCCTCAGTGGGGTTTACTATTACCAGTATTGAGACACCTGAAAGGTTTCATGGAATGGAATGAGTGGGGAGCTAGATTAAATTTGAAAAACGATTCTTTCGGTACATTTGATGATGGCAACCATACAGTACTTCTAGCAGATATTCTTTATATTTTAGCCTAGGCATTTTAATTCCAGATGTTGTTATCCCCGCCAGGCAACTAGCTTTTTAAAGCCTTAAAAAATCCAGTGCCATTAAAATTAGGGACAGTGTAACAATATTCGGTTTGGTAATATTCATATATTAAGGCATAACTTTGCCCTTGGAAATGAACTCAATTCTGAATTGCCTCTCAAAATAAGACATACTGTATTGAAAATGTTAAAACTCAGCAGTGGTTGTTAACATTTATATTATTTATCTTTTAAGAAAATTTAAGATGCATATCACAGACATGCCCATCGTTTTGGGTCGGTACTCTTAATTGAGCAGGGAAACAAAACACTTAACATGGTCGACAGTGCAGGCAACAATTGTAAAAAGGTAGTTTCCATCCCAGACTGCCATTACTTACATTAAGTAATTTAACTGTAATATGTCTGGCAACACAGTGACACTGTCCTTAATATTGATTTATTGATTTATTCGTGCATATGTATATATATGACATACAAGTGCAGATTACACAATACATTCAATTTACAACATTTAACAATTGGAAAACAATTATCACAGGTTTTGGATCACAATGCATTGATAGATCACATTTTTAATATCACAGTAAAAGATAATCAGTTAAATTCAGTTACAAGTAACTAGTCAGTGGCAGAGATCTGAAATAACAAGTACCCGATAGTTACAAAATGTTGAAATCAAGACATGATATATATATATACCACAGGATGCCTCATGAAAGTTTTGCAACTTATTTCTAATGGGGTCCTATAGATGGGTGGCAAATGTACAAAAATGGTGGCATTAAAGTGATATTACAGGCATTTTTCACTGTTGAATTGAGCTGAAAAGAATTAACAGGTCAAAAGAGTAAGTTAAAATGTGGTTACTGACCAATTATCTGCAACTCATCTTGCTCCCAGTTGTTTTTAAACATATATTTTATATTCGATATTTTACGTGACTTGCCCAGTCCTGTAAGCCGAAATGATCCGTTAAACATAAGTGTGTCTTTGTGTCGTATAAACGAATCTGCACTAAACCTAAATTTAGGCTCACATTGTACATGCGTGATCAGTTGTCAAACAAAAGTACGGTTGGTATTCAAATGCATTATTTTTCTCTTTCCGGGATATTGTTTTAGTATGTTAATGCTGCATTAACAAATATAAGTGTATATGAAGTGAAAACATAAAAAATAAGCAACGATTGCGATAGACACGTACTATAATCTGTTAGATGCCCATAATATCACTTTAATACGCATACAAATATAATTCATTTAAACTTGAGGCTATAGTCTTCAGATCAAATAGTAATTAGCATATATTATTAGAG
This sequence comes from Dreissena polymorpha, assembly GCF_020536995.1. Taxonomy (NCBI): domain Eukaryota; kingdom Metazoa; phylum Mollusca; class Bivalvia; order Myida; family Dreissenidae; genus Dreissena; species Dreissena polymorpha. Next base: position 146,907,333 of record NC_068355.1, on the reverse strand, counting down.
AGCACTGGTTATACTACTATCATGTTATCACATTTAAATGTACGTACAAATACTGTATTGATGACTCATTAAAACAATAGTCATATATATATAACAAACCAATCACATAAAACATTAATTTAAACAATAAGACTGCTAGTAAAATATAAAATCAGCATTTTCTTTCAATTTCATATTGTCTGTGAGAGCAGTTTTCAATTTCTTTTTAAATTCATATTTATTCTTAAAGATTTTAACATCAGCAGGTAGACAGGTCCAGTCTTTGATCACTTTATTATAATAAAAAGTAGTGCTGGTAAAACCATTCACTTGAGGTAAATAAAATTTACCTTTACTATGTCTACTGTTATGACTATATATATCAGACACTAAACTAAAATTATTACATTTCTTGTTAACAATTTTATAAGCAGGGTTGAGTGTTAATTGCTTAACTCTAGTTTGAACATTTAACCAACCAATACTACTAAAATCTTTAACTTTCAAAGATGTTCTAGAGTCATATCCATGAATAAATTTAACAACTTAATTCTGTACAACTTGTTATCTATTTTTTAACTGTTTACTAATACCATTGTACCATGAGGAGCTAGCATAGTCAAAATTGCATTGAACCAATTAGTTACATAACAATTTTCTTAATTCCATATTCAAACAGTGGTTTTGTCTATACAAGAATCTTATTCTTGAGTTCACCTTAATACCAATATTATTAACAATAGATGTAGCAGAAAAATCAGTGTCCAATATTGAACCAATGTATTTAACAGATGATTGAGAGACAATAGTGTGATCATTACATTTTACATTAAAGTTATGAAGTTTAGATAATTTCCTTTTGGAACCAAACACTATACATTCAGTTTTTCCAAGGTGAGTTTGTTATCCACTAACCATTTACTGCAATTTTCAAGTTCTTTACCCAAAACACTACTGATGATACTAGGATCTTTGTGAGAATAAAGGATGGCACTGTCATCAGCATAAAGAATAATTTTACATTAGTAAAATAATCAAAAATCACTAATATCCTATATCAGTGTTAAGACATTATGAAATGGATATAAGTGTGACAAGTAACAATAACCCTACACATTTACATCACAGAACATCTGAGATCTACAATTACTGGATATAATATATATGTTGAAAGTTAATATAAAGAGGGCAATACAAAAGAATGTACAAAAGTAGTAATAAAGACAAAACAACCAGTTTACAATGTTAAGATCTATGCAGTTGTTGACAATAAGGGAACAATTACCATTCTTAACTTTGAATTTTGCAAGTGTAAATACATGTATGTAAATCAGAACACAAGAATTTGGTTCCCAATCACTTTGAGCTATATAGGTGCCCAATGCTTACACTCAGTGAATTTGTAAAACCATAATAAACCTGGTGATGAAAAGGTAATGGATCAGCCCTGTTTTAGCCTTAAGTGTAAATTGGTTATTCCAATACTGGGGAGACACCAATACAGGTAACACTCATAAACCAAATAAGAATACAGTTTTTTTATGCCCCCGGCTTTTTAACTGTTCGTCAGTCTGTCTGTCTGAAAACTTTAACATTTCCCATAACTTTTGAAATATTGAAGATAGCAACTTGATATTTGGCATGCATGTGTATCTAATGGAGCTGCACATTTTGAGTGCAAAAAGGTCAAGGTCAACCTTAAAGGTCAAATATACGGCTTCAAAGCAGCTCAATAGGGTGCATTATGTTTCTGACAAACACATCTCTTGTTTTTAAATGAAAAACCACAGACATTATTGGAATTTGCCTCATATTAGGCATTGTGTATACATTTTAAAACTCAATTTTTCCACACTATGAAACAACTTTAAAAAAAAGACAACAACAAATGCTCCTCCATCCCCTTTGCAGGCTAAACAAAGAATCATTTTTTTTATAGAATATTTCAAAATGGGCAAAAGTCAGGGGCAATACTGTTAAAATGCCCTTGAATAACTCTGGTTACATGCGGCTTTAGTATATTTTCTTTGTAAATTTACAGCGAACACACATTATGTCATCATCATAATTGTATAGCTTAGAATTCATTTTATACTACATGTATATAAATATGTCATGAGGTCTTTTTTATACAAATGAACCTGGGTGTTTATGAAAAACACCATCTCCCTGTAAAGAGAGAAGGCATTTGTTCACCAGTAACATTATGTTCAGTAAATTGTAAGCAACATGAAAAATTTAGTTCCCCAGTCATCGTATTTTTTAAGAGTTCAACTTTGCTTAAGTAATAATGCATCAATGTTGATTCTCAAGAAAAAGAGTAATCATGTATGCCTAAACTGTTCTGCTGTGAGAAGCAAGGACGTCAAACACAAGCTTTACAACATTATTTAGTCATTTATAGTATTAGTTACTTAACTTAACAATCTAAAATGAATGTCCATTCTAAGTTTGCTGTCATATTCTTCCCTCAAATTATACATGTTTCTTGCATAATTGAATGTTCATGTCCATGGATCACAATGTAGCCTCTTTTCCTGTATATTCGGCCACTTAAAGAGTGAAATTGACTTTTTCTACTGAATGAAAAGATTTTCAGCACAAGTGAGACACTTCATTAAACATTTGATATCTTCCCCACAAAAGTATGCCAAAATAATTTTCAACACAGGTATTTTCTTAGTAACAGGCCAATTCAAGGTGGCACCCTGGCAACCCTAATACATGTATGTTGGTATCTTTCCTATCAATCTGTTCAGTCATTACTTTTATAGGAAAACATAAAACGTTTTAAGTAATTTGGATATAAATCAATAAATAAATATTCTAATAGACTATTTAACACAAAAACACTGTTTAAACTTTAAACATGAATATTTTCAGAATTATTGGTATTTACACAGCATGTGTAGCTGATTTTACTTAATTTTTACCTTCAATTAAAATTTTCCCTAAAAATAAAAACATTCGCATGTTTTTAAGCTAAATAGAAAATACAACATGTATGTTATAGACTTTTTTAAATAAGCATAACTAACTTATGTTTTATCAGAAATATGTCATTATTACCAAAATAAGGGGGTGAAGGAATCTATTGGAATGGATGAAACAATAGGAAAGAAGGATATATAGAAACAAACTTTATTTTGAATTACTTTTCACAGTTATGTATTTAATATTAGGTTAATTTTGGGATACACTAAAGCAAATATTTACATTTGTCTCAAAATGAATCATACTCTGAAGCCCCTGATGGGAATCAAACCCATACCTCTTTCTTCTGGTGAGGAAAGTATTCTATCTTAAATTACAAGGATATGTAAGAGGATAGTCCAGTAAGAGGAAAACTAGCAATTTCAAAGGAACCTTTTCACAGATTTAGACATGTATTGAAGTTTGTAAATAAATACTTTAAATTGATAAGTTAATGTTGGAACAAAACACCTCAATAAAAAAAAAACTATAATAAAATTAAAAAAAAGAAAGGAAGTCTTCCTTTACTGGGCTCGATCCAGTGACCCTTGGAGTAAAAGTCAAGTGCTTAAACCAATGGGCCATCAGCGCTCCCCATATAGTCAGTGGTTTATTTTATACTTTATATAAGCAATCCTTGTAAGCAAAAATAAGAACTCTCCAAATTATTTTTTTCATTAAATGCTTTATTGATAAATGCAAACATTGAATCTAAAAAGCTGCAATAAAAAAACAAGAATAAAATTAAATAAAAATATAAAAGTCACCCTCAAATGGGCTCGAACCATTGACCCGTAAACGTCTACCGTTTAGACCACTCGGTCATCCATGCTCATACAATGAGTGATGTATTTCATACTTTATGTAAGCAATCCTCGTAGTGTCACAAAATTAAACGAAAACAGTCGATTTAATTTTTAAATTTACTCAATGTCAATACTGGCATCTTTAAATTTTAACAAGTTTGTAAGTATTTTGTGGGAATTCACAGATCTACATAAAATTATTACTTTAAGAATGTAATCTTGAAACAGACGAGCTAAAAACACACATTTTAATTTTCCTCTACGAGGCGTTTGAACCTAGGGGGCCGCCATCTTGTTTTCAAAAGTAGTTTCAAATCCAATATGACGGCCGCCTTCGTACATCAGAGAGACGGTGTGGTGTAGCCCACTGTCCGAAGTGTTCAGATTGCATCAGGGCATATAAAATATACAACAATAACGTCAAATTGTCAAAGTAACAATGTCAAATGACGTTACTTATATAATGACGTCAAACGTCAAATTATAACAATGAATTTAACAGGGGCTTAAATAAATCAATAAAAAAATGTTCTTTTGCTAACCTAGCTGAAATAGAGTCCGAATATAACTTATAAAATGGAAATATTTTAAATGTTGGTTCCATTTTTAAACATTTATCAAGATGTTTGCTTAATGGCATTTGTCTTGTTGAAGGATCGCGCATTTGTTGTTCATGAACAGTTCGTCGATTACGTAGTTTATCTCCAGTTTGTCCGGTTTGACATAATAGAACTGTATTTTGACAAGTCATCACCTGATTTGGACAAGATAACGCGACTGTTTGACTTTATAAGCCTTTATTTTGACAAGTCACAATCACATTTGGACAAGATAACATGACGGTTCGACATAATAGGACTGTTTTTTGACAAGTCAGTACCAGATTTGGACAAGATAACACGACGGTTTAACATAATAGGACTGTGTTTTGACAAGTCAACATCACATTTGAACAAGATAACACAACGGTTTGATATACTTAGACTGTATTTTGACAAGTCAGCACCAGATTTGGACAAGATAACACGACGGTTTGACATATTAGAACTGTGATTTGACATGTCAACATTACATTTGGACAATATAACACGACTGTTTTACATAAAACAACTGTATTTTGACAAGTCAACATCACATTTGGAAAAGATAACACGACGGCTTGACATAATAAGACTGTGTTTTACAAGTCAACATCACATTTGAACAAGATAACACGAAGTTTTAACATAAAAGACTGTATTCAGACAAGTCAGCACCAAATTCAGACAAGATGACAAGACGGTTTGACATAATACGACTGTATTTTGACAAAACAAAAACAAATATTGACAAGATATCACAACGGTTTTACATAATAAGACACCTTCTAAAGACAGAAAAAAATGTAACAATGTAAGACAGCTGTGGCGTTCCATAGAAATCCTTGGAAAATCCAAATTTTGAGAAAAATAAATTGGGCGGGTGGGCGGATTTTATTTTTATTTTTAATTCAAGGTGTCGGACTTAGACATATCCTCGATGTATCTAAAATCGCGATGTATATTGATTCGCGGCCATTTTTGTTTTGATTCGAAATCTCGCGAGAGGTCACGGGTCGGTGATTTTAGTGACGTCACATTTACTACAAAGTGTACTCGATCGTATTTGCTGTCAAAAATGAAAACATGAGATTTAAACAGGTATTTATCACTAGGTCTTCGTAGATGTACCAAAATTTAACATTTTTTGTTATACCCATTTATATTACCATGGATATACAATACTTTCTTTGTTTATCAATAACTTTTTTTGACTTTTTACATTTCGGCTGCAAGTGTTTACGTCCATGAATGAAAGTCACGTGGCTGAAATTTTATAGTAAAGCCAAGCATCTCAAAATATATGGTTTTTGAAACTCACACCTGTAACACCATTTTTTGTTTATTTTAGAAACACCCACAGCCTATAAGGAAAAAATATCGACTTTATTCACCATCTTCTTTGATAAATGCTTTCAAAGCAGTGAAAGATGATGGAATGTCCGTTCTCAGAGCATCCAGGACTTATATGGTGCCAGTAAACACACTCAGGGACAGGGTTTTTGGGAAAGTTGACCCAGAAACAGTTGTAATGGGGAAGGTCCCATTGTTTGATGAGTTTGAAGAGGTAAACCATTTCAAAGCCATGGCTGATTTAGGTTATGGTTATACACAGCAGGAGTGTATTGATGTTGCTTCACAGTTTGCTGTGCAGTTGGGTAAGAGGACAGTTGGCACACCCCTCTCCATGATGTGGATGAAAGGGTTTCTAAAGAGATGGCCAGAAATGAGGGTTGTTAAATCAAGAGCACTTGATCATGTGATGGCCAAAATGGCGAGTGAAAAGATGGTGTCTAACTTCTTAGAAAATTACCAGAAATGTTTACAGAAACATGATCTCCAAGATTAGCTCCATTTGCTTTACAATATTGATGAGGAGGGTGTATCAATTGATCACAAGCTACCATACATAGTAGCTAGTTCTAACTATTCTGCGCAAGCTGTGACCTCTGGCAAAGGTAAAACAGTTACAATCATTGGCGCTGGCAGTGCAAGTGGTACAGCAATTCCACCATTCTTTGTTTTCCCGGGCAAGCGGATAAACAGTGACTTGTGGAAAGGGGCATCACCAGGAGCCAGTGGAACAATGTCAGAAAGTGGTTGGTCTAACACCCAGGTTTTAATTAAGTATCTGACCAAACACTTCATACAATTTATGCCTGGCAGGTGTGAATCCAAAATTCTGTTGCTTTTAGATGGTCATAGGTCCCATGTATCATTCATTCTTGCAGAGTGGGCAAATGAGAATGGTATAATTTTGTATGATTTACCAGCCCACACAAGCCACCTGCTCCAACCTCTAGATGGAGCCTGTTATGGCCGTTCCGGCGGATGTACCATTCGCGATGCCACAAAATTATCCGTGAGACATCAGCTGCCATCACTCAGTATAATGTTTGTGATATCGTCTGCCACGTTTGTCACAAAGCATTGTCAGCAGGAAACCTTCAAGTTGGCTTTCGCAAAACAGGAATGTTCCCCCTAAATAAGGATGCAATTCCCAGGGAAAGTATGTTTCCAGCCCAAGTGTATCATTCAGATGACACTGATGATTCTGATTTAACTGTAGAGGGAGGGCTACAAATTGGACCTGAAAATGAACACACCAGCACTTTTTTTGAAACTGTAGAACAAAAAATAAGATCAGTAAAAAATCAAAAAGCTAAGAAACCAAGGAAAACGGTTAGCAGACTGGTGTCTGGAAAAGAACTTATCAGTAATGAGGTAATGGAGGCCATAAAAAATCATGAACAAAATCAAAAACCTTCCTTGAAAAAATCTCAGGAAACACAAAAAGGTAAGCTCGCAGTAAAAAAAGTAAGCAAATTGTTGCAAAAACAGCACCTAGTCCAGTAGCAGGCCCATCTTGTGTTGACAGAGCAGTGGACTGTTCCAGTAACAACAGTGACAGTGATGAGGCTTCTGATGAAAAATGTTGTGTTTGTCACAGATTCCAACCAAAGGAACTGTCCGGCTGTATTTCTCTGACATTTGTTAAGTGGGTGCAGTGTGATGGTTTAAAAAATGGCATCCCATGCAAGCACTGGACACACCTAACATTCTGCACACCTGTAAGGTGTGTCAGAAAGGGTGACAAATTCCTGTGCTGCCATTACAATAGCAATGAAGAAAAGTTGAAGTCCAACAAACGCTTGTAAATATGTTAAATTGTGTTGAATTGTGTTGAAACATTTTAATTATTGTACAGTTGACACTCTTTAGATGACTAATTAACATTACAACCCAATTACTCAATTGTATCGGCCTAAATAATAAACTGTGTGAATGACGTCAGAGTTCGCGACCTTACATTCATCTGTCAAAATGTCGGACACTGTAAACATGTTGTCAAAAATACTGTTGTTATGGATTAGATAGCGCGAGTTGCAGGAAATAAATATGCTCCATTTACTAGTGTTATATTGGTTTCTTTCAACAAGGTAAGTAATACAATGCTTTATTGTTTGTTTGTTGCTAATTTTAATACAAAACATTAACACCGCGAATCAACAAACATCAAGGATAAGTACCGACGAAATCGCAATGTTGGTTAAGTCGACTTTAAATTTATGAAGGCCTTTTGTCAAATGCACCGCCTATAAAATCAATGTAGAGGTCGGCTAAGGTTAAAATTAATATACACCAGTCTGTAATAGTTGTTACACCATTTCTGCGTCAAAATAATAGACATTTTCGCACTCTACTTACACGTTCACATGACACTTATTATTCGGTAATATATTCAATAAGCGTCTCGGAGACTTTGAATTGACGATTCGCCTTTAGCAGTTTTCGTACTCAGCTGTTTCGTATTTGGCACTCCTCGGCGTTATATAATAGTAATTTCAATACAGTTTTTTTTTTTCAAATTAAAAACTTTCGGGCGGAGCGATTTGTGTGGGGCGGTCGGATGAGAATCAAAGAACTAATTTTCTATTGCCTATTCATGTGTTTTTAGCTCACCTGTCACGTAGTGACAATGTGAGTTTTTGTGATCTCTCGTCGTCCGCCAGTCCGTTTACATTTGACTTGAATGGCATGTCCTCCTAATAAACCACTTGCCCAAATTGTGAAATAACTTCACACAATTGCTCCTTGGGTGACCCTCTAACACTTGCATTATTTTACCTTTACTTGTGTAATTGTGTTGCATATATGCACAAGATAAGTTTTGGTGCAAAGCATCAAAGGGCGTCGGGAATTTCAGTGTAAAGGGCACTCAATGATGTTACATGGAACGATTTTTTTTCTACTGTAAATATTTATATATTGGCCGATTATTTTAAACAGAATAGAAAAAGATACTGGTATAACCATTATCTATAATTTTGTGTTATAACCCCCAAATAACCATTATTTATGATGTTGTGTTATAACCCCCACATCCCATTATCTATGATTTTGTGTTGTAACCCCCAAATATTTCATAGTTCATTTGATTTACATTAATTTCCTTTTTTACTGGCATCCGTGTGCAATTTTCATTAATGGAACAGAACTGTGTAGGTTTTAAAAATTCTGCTTCATCTTGTAAGCGTAATTTCATATTTTTCTCAACTTCAAAGGGGAGATAATTCTGAACTTATTCTTACGTTGCTCATTTACGATAGGGGTTGAGTACTCATTGATATGAAAACACTGTAAAAGATTGAAAAAAATGAATGAAAACTGTAAATTGCATAAAGAAGCTGCATTTCACAATACTTTGAAATTCAGTTAAAGATCATAATAGATTTATTGCTCCGATATTCATCATTTTCAATAGGATTCGAGTAATACTGATATAAAAACACTTAACAAGTTTGGGAAGATTCAGACGAAAGTTGTGAAATCTTTTAAACAAGTGGAAATTGTTTATTTTGTCAAATTTAATAGAAAAAATTCTGGACTTATTGTCCCGATGTTTTTCATTTTAAATGAGGTAAAAATGCTCATTGATATGAAAACAATGTAAGTTTGGAAAAAATCTGATGAAAAATGTTGACATAATCACCTAACCAAGCAGTTTTTCACTTTTATTTTTAAAGTCAAAGAGACATAATTCTGGACTTATGGTCCGATATTGCTCATATAGAGTTTGGGTTGGGTCCTCATTGATAAAAAACCTGTGCAAGTTTGGGAACAATCGGATGAAAATTTTGGACTTCGAACAACGATTTCAAAAAATCTCAAATTCTAAGGAAGATAACTATGGATGTAATGGTTGGATAATGCTAAAGGGCCCATACCACCTGGATAGAAATACGTGTCGCGCTTCGCGCTCTATATGTGGTTCTTAAAAAAAACCTCCGAGGAGTGCTTGACTCTAGGGAAACGGGTTGCTGGGACACAGCTCCTTTAATTGTAGTAAAATGAATTTTAAAATGTCTACATAAAATAAAGCTTTATTATATTTTTGTACCTGACTGAAAACAAAATTGTCAGCCGCCGAACTGTTCCGTTCGTGCCGGAACCCGTGATTGAACCGGGGGCCTCTAGATGATTGTTGCATAAACAATTTAGTCCAACGCTCTCCCAACTGAGCTATTCCGACTGACATCATTTATTTACTGCTATTTGGTGTAGTTGTGTATAGCGATCGTTATTATATGTCTATTAATAAACTAATACATTGTACGTTTTCGTACCACTACGCCTTCCAATAAACTTGCTTGCACGATAGGTCGTCAAATATCGTACTACATTGATTCTCCACTAAATAAGCAAATGAGAAAAACCACAAAATAAATATATTTTGCTTATGTTTTGTTTTTATACAAAACCAGAAAGTTTTGCGTATTTGCCCAGTCCCTGTGATCTTTCCCCTGTGATCAGTTGTGGATCAGTTATTAATTAAAACAATTAGCTTTGCATTATTGGCAATAAATGTTGTAATCAATGTAATAGGCACAAATGCAGTACTTATTTACACTAATTTACACAAGAAATCATCACTATGCAAGATATTCTTAAAACAAAAATATATACATTGATCCGTAAAATAACTTCTCCTCCCATAAGCGAAAAAAAAAGCATTACATACTAGTCGCCGCTCTCCAGAGCGACGCCAATCAATGAGTTTTACCCACCAGACCAACTTCGAGGTATAGAGGTCAGTCACTCTGATGCAATATAGTCTAAATTAAAGACCATAACTTGTTAGTCCTTCCACTTATACCTCCAAACTTTACATGTAAAGGCAACATGATGAGATATAGATCTACCTGCCTGACTCACTTAGCAGTCACAGAGTCACAGCAGTCTCAAGTCAAGAAAAAATGCCATACCAAGGAATCCTTTCACTTGCAGCCTCCAAACTTTACATGTATATGCATCTTTATGACCTCAATCAGCAGAACCGACTTTCAGTTCACAAAGGCAAATCTCAGGGTCACCTCTTTAACACCGACTAGTGTGATAAATGAACATAAGTTACATTGGTGACATTTCTTATTTGACTTTGTCCTTGAGATTTCACAACTGCATTTGGGTATATAGCATAAGTCCCTTTACAGTAACCTCTCTTATTGTGCCCCCCTACAAAGTGGATGGCATATAGAGTTGCAAAGTCCAGACGTACGTACGTCTCGAAATCTTGTGAATGTAACTCTTCTTTTACCACTGGGGGGAATTTGCTCCAATTTTCATGAATAAATAATCTTAATGTGAAGATGAACATTAAGGAAGGAATTTTTGCTCTGATTAATTTCAGCAGAATTATGGCCCCTTAATGGTCATTTTGGGATCCGGATCTTGTGAACGCAACTTCTTTTGCACCACAAGGGGTAATTTGCTAAAATGTTTATGGATGAATAAATTTAATGTGAAGATGATCGTAAAGGAAGGAATTTTCGCTACAATTAATTTTAACAAAATTATGGCCCCTTAATGGCCGTTTTGGGGTCCGTGACATAGGGGCACCCGTGTCCTATGGACACAGTTTCTTCATAAAATTATTTTAAAAAGTTGACAGTAAGCTGAATTGCTTTACTTACCTTTTTTCAGACACAGCCTCTATAAAGCTTTTAAAGCAGTCAAATGTTTACATTTACGTAAGTTTAGTCACTAAACTTCTTTCCAAGCACACTGAATCTAGCCCCAGGCCTTCAGTGCCTACAGCGCTTTGATTATCTATTCACATGATTACAGTAAAACAAGATATAGTAAATAAGTTCATGTATGTGTGCTATTGTAAACGCTAACAAACTAAATATTGCATTGCCTTACAATAAAATACGATCTAGTACATCACATATAGTGTATATCATACAGAGCGATCAAAGCCCCTCCTGATCCTGGGATAATTAGGCTTGTGTTTAGGCTCGTTGCTGATTGGTCCATCGCCGCTGCTCGAAATTGGAAAAGTGTCTAGGTATGCTATATTCTTAATCCTTTTTTATGAGCCCAAGTATCATGTAAACTACTTCTCTTTTGAGTAATTGTGCTATCATGTTTATTTGTACATTCTGAAACAGTGCGTGATAAAAGTACGGAATCTTACCCTAGTCGATTGTTCCAAGAGAATGTATCAATAAAGAGGTGTGTGTTATGAGGTATCACGCAAGAGGCGTGTGTTATGACGTATCTCACGTAGCTGCGAGTGTGATGCCAAACAGTGCGAACCACGAGGCTGGCATATACTTTTAAAACAATCATAACGCGTAATGTTCTCTGAATCACACACGTGCTCAATGTAATTGTCTGAAAAATTAGCCATATTTATTGTGGTGCAGTTAATAATAAGACAATACGTTTTCGAGTCTCTCTATGCTGTATAATGCCGACATTTTAGACAAAAAAGAAGTCCGGCTATTGTGTTATTACAAGATCCAAAAAAGTAGCATAATACGGACTTTTAAGTTGATATTATTTGTTTGTCCGAAAAAGTCTGTATTTTGATTATTTTTAACACGTGTATACCGATGTATTTATTGCTTTATTTATAGTTAACTTAGTACACAACATGAATATTGCTATGTTCTTGATATTTCAGCGGTCTGTGGTTGGTAATATTTGCTTTGGTGATTATGGGTGTTTCGGCGAGTCTATTAATGGTCCCAACATTTAACATGCTTCTCACAGTGGCCATGTGAGTACTATTTGATCTTCCATTCAATGTGTCTGTTGCTTTGAAACGCCCCTCAACAATTACAGTTTAGACCAACAAACATGTGTAATCCTGCCCACCTGTCACATATTTATTCCTGATGATTTTAGTCAATATGATACGGATTGTAATCGGTAAAATATCGCGATAATTTAATTATTCTATAATAATCTTGTTTTTAACAAACGTACCATTTGATATGTTTATAGTGGAAACAATTGTATTTTTAAGGCCACAATATGGTTACATTGTGGTCTTATTTTCAGTTCCTACTACACTATACAGGCTTCAATAATCTTAAAACATGTAAAGATGTTTGTTTGTCATGAAATGTAATTTCAATATTTGTTAATACAAGTAAAAATTAAAGACCTGTGGAACTATTCACTTACAATTGACAAATGGGGAAAACTAGACACTGTGCAAATGGTCTGTCCGGTACGCGCTGCGGTTGGTGCACGCCTTTCACATCTAGGCTTCTCAGGTTCCATCCGCGTTTACGGGAGCATGTGGATTTGATTGCTGATCACTTTACCGGACACGGGGTTTATCTGGAAACTCACGCTTTCCCAAGCAAGACAAGACCACATTAAAAATAAAAATATATTTAACTGAAAAACAAATGACTGGAAATGGCAGCTATAATTCAAAATTTCCCAACTTTCGTGCATCAAATAGTTAATTAGGTATGAGTGTTCGAACAAAGTCCGAGTGGTCACATATTGCAGCCTCAGGCCTTGAAGGACCTCATAAACTTCGAATGACATACACACACCTTTTTAGAAATGGTCGGGTAAATGCAGGGGAGGAAACTGCATTATATTATTACGTATAACACAGTAACACGAGTTTTCGATCTGTATGGTTACGAACACAAAGACAAACGCAGAGTCGTTCAATCATTGACCAAACAAATATCCTATTAAAATCGGCAGCGCATTTATCAGGTTTAAATTTGTACTGAAGTCATTACATTTGAACACGTACCGAACATGCGTCCTGTGAAAAACATAATAAAATCGGTCAAAAAAGACTGATTTGAAATGTCAGTAATAACAGCATTTCCTTAAAGCGCAGCCACGAGTGAAAATATTGTTTTTCTATGATCACGAGTGAATTAAAATCGATAATCAAACGAATCCAACAAATTTTCTTTTTATGTTAAGCCGTTTTTCACAGTTTATATACATTGTTAAAGAGTTTAACTAAAGAATTTCGCTGGGATAATGAGGTCATTTCGTTAAAAAATGACGTCATTTCACAGTAAACAGTGAAAATTATCGAAAATTTTCACTGATAATTTTCACTGTTTGAAACAGTGAAATTATCAGTTTTAATTCACTGATATTTCTCTATAAACCACCGGAAAGCATAAAATAAAAGTTTTTTACACACTGAACATAAATTAATAAATATTTGACAAAATCGTGCAGTCCCGCATTAAGCGGTTATAATTGGTTAATGTATTTTTCCGACGTCAACATCTTTATAAGTCAACATGCATCGTCTAGTTCCTAGAGATTCTGGTTTTGAGGACACAACCAGCACATACAGCATGGTGGCAGGCGTTTGGATGTCCGTCTATTCACTCGGGTAAGTAAGGAACTTGATGGAAATAACTCTTAATGTGCACTTCAGAAGAATTATGTTGTATTGTAAATAAATATTGGATCGCGTTCGTAAATTGTGTCAGATGCGTTTTTCTTCATCGTCCCGATACGCGAAAATTGACATGCAGGAATCAACATAAATTTACTGTTCTATCAGAATTATTGGAGTTTCTGAATAATAAGATCCAAAGAAAAAACTATTTGTTGTGTGTACATGGTATTGCTCACCAAGTGTTACTAAAGCATAGTATTCTATTTAAGCTGTTTCCCTTAGTTGCTTAAGTTACATGTACCAGTAATCAAGTATTACCTGAATACGCATGTATAAGTTGTTTTAACAACGAGAGAATATAAATCAGATTCGGGAGGATGATTAAATGTATGTTCATTTATGAACATGCGAACATATAATATATATAGGATCTGGCACGAGTTGTCATATCATACCATATTTTATTTAACGAGTTCAGGAATTGTGTTACTAAGAGAGCCTTTGGCGAGCTTACTAACGAATAAAATATGGTGTGATATGACAACGAGTGTCAAATCTTTCTATCACATGCGTTTAAATGAGCAAATTAAATAAATATTTACGCAAACATAATGATAAATCCCGAATGTTGTTTACATTTTGTGACGTCATTAGACGTTGCAACGTCATTTCAGCAAAATAAACGAAAACTAAGTCAATGAAATCGCTTAAAAATGTTGTATTACACATGTGTAATATAAAAAAATATGTAATGGTTATATTACATGGGAAACAGGGTGTGGCATGTGATAAAAAAATATATGTAATGGTTATATATTATTTGGGAAACAGGGTATGGCGTGTCCACTTCTTTATATGTGATAAATGTATGTATATTATGTAATAGTATGTACATCTTCGTTAATTATCACTATAAACAAGACATACCCACGTCCTGATGCCATTGTTATGTTTTGTTTAAGTCGGAAGCTTTAACCTTCTATACAATTAACTGAAAATATAATTTATTTGTTGAATCCATTTACATGTTACTATTATATCACAATAGCGTAATAACCGGTAATACAAATTATATTTATGATATTGAAAATCGTATATTCGGCGACACAAAAATACGCTTATAACCATAGGCGCTCGATGGCAATGTTTATTTATTTACTTATTTTTTATTTTTAGTTACCCGTTGTTTATTATAATGCATACACATACTAAATCAATAAAAAATCATCCGTCAAAACGCCCTGTCGGAAGATTTTTATTGATTTAGTATCTGTATGCATTATAATAAACAACGGGTAACTAAAAAAACAATAAAAATAAATAAATAAACATTGCCATCGAGCGCTAATGCTTAAAACCGCCTTTTAAGTTCATAATATTTGACAACACACGGTCAATTCAAATTAAGTTTCAGTAATCAATTAAAGAATTAATGTAATGAAAAAGCAAACAATATATTTAACTACTATGTAATTAAATTTACCCTTATTATATTATTTTCATACAGTTATTTGTTATATCATATTTGTGTTTTTGCGTACGCGTGTGCTTGTATGCATAAAGCATCTATTACTTTCTGAATTAGTTCAATATACGTTTCGTAGATATTCACGGGTAGTTTCATAAGAAACACTTCAACGGTTTCATCAAATGTTATTTGCAGATTAAACACATGCATCCATATTAGAATTGTAAATCAATTGGCTAAACTTTGCATTTTGACATCGCATATATTAATATTGCAGAGACTTTATTGGTCTGTCGGTCGGCGGTGTACTTCTGGATACTGTTGGCTTTGAAGTGACTACCACGTGTTCAGCTGGACTGTGTTTGTTAATGGTAAAACAACGTTTGCTTTAAGCCATAATACATATACACCGAAATCGCAATCGCAAAATTGTTAAACACATACCGGTAAATGAGAAAAAAATAAGCATTCACAACTTATACTTCAAACCTGAACCACTCGATCGGGCTCATGGTTTAGGTTTCTGAGCCTCGATAAATAAAAGGTATCAAAATAAATCAAAGTTATCGAAATAAATGAAAAGCTTTCAACATTATTTGAGATAAGACTTAAATATTTAATGGACATTATTGGAAACCATTAAATAACTTTAAATCTGTTTTATACAATGATGGCAAAATATGACAGAAAGAGTGTAATTGATATGGCAAAATATATGCACGAAGCGATTACTACTCGAAAGAAGTTTTCGATTGATTCTTAATATTTAAGTGTTTCATGACGTTATAAGTACTCATACTGTGAAAGATATGACTTCAATTACTTACATGTCAAAGTTACGATATGATATGTTATGTATATACATTGTATGCTTATGTCTTTGTGTTACGTGTTGTTCTGCTTGTTGATAATATATTATTAATTAACCTTACTCTGTGTCACCACATTGGATGATTATTGAACAATTGTTGTTTGGGCCGGAGTCCTTGCATAACAATAAACCATATGCTATGTGTTATGTGTTATTAAACGCTATATGTGTATGCATTATGCATCTAAAAAAAACTATGTGGGTCTTACGTGCACAGTGATGTAACTGTGGTATGTGCACACTATAAAATAACAGGCTTGCGCATCGTCAAGGTGTATGAATTCCACGCTTGAAATACTTACTGTTTTATTTGCTCAAATTGTACATTATAAATAAGCTCAACTTACTTTTCATAGTTAAAAAATAGTACCATGTCATTACAAAAGAAAGTAAATATCATTTATAATATTGTTATATATCATCAGATTAAAGTGCCGTTTTATTGTAGAACTTATGTGTCTGCAGATGATGTTTACTATTTCAGGCCTTTATCTTGAGTTTGCATTGGATGATGGACGGGCAATTCTGCAGACGATGTCTAAAAGGGGGCGATAAATGAGCTAAATATGACGTGATATAACCATGCAGATCAAGAACTCGTGTTTTTCAATAGAAGCACCGACGCAGACACGATTATTAAAATATTGTTTGATAAGCTTTCTTGTCGGTATCCTATGAGATGATTTACTACCTCCACTCATGTATTAAGGCCATTCAAACGTGTTCTGAATGCACTTTGTTAACCTAAGTACCTAAAACATATCTAAATTTCTGACACAACACGCAACTTGTTTTCTATAGACAAAGAAGGAAATTAAGTGTGGGTTATTCTGCAATAATTATGGGCGGAGCTTAATGTTTCGAAAATAGTTCCGAATAAATAAAGAAAACATTGCAGTAAAATGCACGTGCTAAAACCCGCTCTAAAAGAAAATTAATAAATGTAGCATGTATATAAATGTAATGAAACAACAAATTGTATACTTGGTGATAAGAGGCATAACCACACCTACAAAGAAAGTTATTTGTTAGAGACGTAATTAAGAAAACATTTAGCCTGTTTTCCTGTCTATTCGTCCACCTAAGAGGTTGAACGCGCGCATGCGCCTTACATGTTGATATGGATGAATGAAACTATTACACAAAGTTCAAGCAATATCTTATCTATAAGTTTAAACAACAAAAACTTGTCGATAACTTCGGTAACACAACTTATTTACTTACGAAAAGGTTGCTGTCGACAAATCAGAATCATCCAAACGTTTCCTATGTATTCGTTCACATCATTCGATGACGTCACGCGCACACAATTTGAGGCCTCGGAAGGGGAAACACAGATCGGTGAATTGCACTATGACTGAGACATAAAAGATGAGCCCTTTCGCCACGAGAATATATTACATATGCCGTCCGAAATTATATTTCCTGTCATTAATCATAAAATAAACACAAATAACAACTGTAGAAATAAGATACACATCTAAACAACAATAAACTTTGTAATATTAACAACAACAAAAAGATAAAGTTTGTCTTTCGAAGTTTAAATTATGCAGTGCATGCACCGAAAAGCATCTCCCCTCCTCAAGACTCTTTTCTTGTCACAGAAAGCAAGGTGAACCCAATGTCCGCACTCATCACACTGTGCCCAGTTTACTATTTTAATAAACGAATTTTCGTCAGCTCTGCGAGGATAAAAAAGTCCACATACGCAGCAGACCTCGCTTTCCCCTTCTGAATCAGTTGAGTTGTCGCTGTCATTTATGTGAATGTCATTTACGTGAATGACATTTAACCCACTTGTAGAGGGCTGTGGACTTTTTGTGAGCTGCGGAAACGCTGGGGTCACGTCAACCTTTTGGGAGGAATACAAGTCTACTTCTTCAATGTACTGCTCGCTCGTGATTTCTTTACCACCAGGGTTTGGTTTAGAAAGTTTTTTTCTCTTATTCATGCAGTTACATTTCTTATTTGTTTGCACAGTTGTTTTATTTTTTTCTGCGTCTGCCTTTTTTTGTAGATAAGCATCGATTGCCTCTTTTCCTGAACAAAGTGCATTTATCTTTTGAAGCGGTGTCTCGTCTCTAAATGCTTCACACGGGTATAATTGGTTCTGTGAAATTGCTGTCTTGTCAAGTGGGTATATTCCTGTTTTCTTAAAGGCAGACACAATGTTCCACGGACTCATAGCCTTTAGATACGCTTGACAGGCGATGGCAGCTATATCGTACTTAGTTACGATTTTACCCATGTTTGTTTTCATGTACGCGGAACATTCGCTGTAATAAAACCGCTTGAATGGCCCGAACACTGCGACATCAAGAGGTTGTAAAACATGTGAAGTGTGCGCCGGCAATACAAATATGTGTATGTTGTTGGTAAGCGCCCATTGGATCAACTCGGATGATGTATGAGTTGTATGCCCATCAAGTATAAGTAGGACGGGTTGGTTCTCGTGGTCCCGTTTTACATGTTTTAGAAAATGGATTTTTAGGTAATCCTGAAAAACTGTTGTCGTTGACCACCCGGAATCGGACATAGCATAACCGGCCCCAGCAGATGCACCTTGCATTAAGTCTTCGTTGAATCTTTTACCTGTTAAATTATAACATATTATTTAGATTTAAGTCCGAAACATATCGGTAGTATTGATCGAAAAAGACGTAATATCATTTGGTCACTATCAATTTATCGTTTTAAATGAGATTACATATTGAGTTTCTCTTTCTTTCACAGTGTTTTTTTACTTATAAAGTCATGTTCGTAATAAAAATAGTTTGACGTAAAATTGTATAAACTATGGTTAATGGCAAAGATATTCGATATTCATTTTTATACCTCACCTTTAAAAACAAAGTAGGGAGGTATGTTGCTTCCAGCTGCGTTGGCACATGCTATGAGGGTCGTCGTTGTTGATCGTGGGGACGTTACTGAATGTGGTTTTTCATTGGAAGGGGCAATAATATTTGGCGGTCTGTGCTCTGGACTTATGCCAGTCTCGTCCATATTAAATATCAGGTCTGGCCTGTTTTCAAGATGTAGGGTGTCAATGGTATTCTTAAGATTGTGAAAGTATGTCTGAACGGCCTCTGGGGTTGTATTTTTCGCTCTGTTGGAATCCAGAGCAGATGGCTTTAGTGTTGAAAGCCTTTCTCTCCAACGTCCCAAGAAACCATAAAGCCAACAGTTACTTAGGGGTTTGTCTCTTTTCCTTCTTCCAAGCTTGAACGCCAGTTCGCCGGCAAGTTTTTTCATTTCCATATTTGAATACCCGTATCCCAATCTTGCACATTGTTCCGCATGTTCTACCAGCCCCAGTTCCTCTTCTGTCTCAAGTACGGTTTCCCTCGCAAAATCTTCAGGATCAACCTTGCCAGAGACTCTGTCCCTCAATGTCTGGTAGGGGACACCATATTCCCTCGCCGCCTTGCGCAGAGACGATCTATGATTCTTTACTTCATAGTAAGCCTTTAGAATGTTATCTTTTGTATAGTTTCTATACTTGCCATGATATCTGGATGGAGTGGGCTTTTGAACGAAAGAAATTATTAGGAATTATTGGGCTCAACAATTGTAGAATTTGCAAAAAGATAAACGCCATAACGTTAATTGAAAATTAATTGACTACGGACATCGCAGTAACCCCATTGCGGGCCTCAATATTTGAGCTAAAGCATCTGTGTGACTTGATAAAATTACGTCATTTGATCCGGGCAATCCTAACAGCCTTGCAGACGGAAAGACAAATGTAAACACGGAGAAAAAATGTGAATTATATGCATATTTCATTTAAAGGATGACTGTTTTGGGCGAAAGGTTGGTTTATATTTTGAAAAATAGTTAAATTGAATAGATTACTTACGTTTTTAGTTCGCATTTTTCACATATCTGGGGAGCAAAATATCTCCTGTCAAAACTTGTATAGAAACCGGGCACGCGCGACCGTTCGGATTGCGGCAAATTTCGCGTGAAGATTGTTCACGAATAGATAGGGCTGAACGAATAGATAGGAAAGAAGGCTATAGCATGTCAGCTTTTCAAGTAGCATCAATAAACGTGACGTCATTTAGTTTCTACGATTTTTGTTCTCAATGAAAGTGACGTCATTTTCAAATTATTTATGGATGAAAACGACGTCATATGTTTGTACAATTCAATGACGTCATTTAATAGTGAACTTTGTACTTAGATGGGCGGAGTATTGAAAAATCTAGCTCACGTTTAAAAGCTTGAATCAAATCAATCAGAATCGTGTTAGAATCGAAATAATAATTGTCTATGATGGTTTGTTGTCGAATAACCCACAGTAAGGAGCTTGACAGACCAATGTCATAAATGAAAAACTTGGCAGAGGGAAACTGTTTCCTAGCAACAGAATTTACATTCTTTATGAGGTCCTGACCTTCTGAGAAATAGCTGAAAGACAATGCAGTGACAAACACTGGAACGTCTGGCATCTTACTGTCATCAACTTCCACAAATAATGCTGAAATGGGTAAAGTAAGAATAAATATTGTATATTATTGCTAAGAAGGTTATGATTTAATGTATGATTAATCAGAAATCTGAACACTATACTTTAATTCTAAATACTAGCAAACTATATGTAGTTGGATTGACACTCAACTTTTGCACCAGTTATGTCAGTATACACTCCACTATTGAACCATTTATGCCAAAATATATTCAACTTTTGAAACAGTTATGTAAGAACACATTCAACTATTAAACCAGTCATGTCAGAATACACTCAGCTATTGAACCAGTTATGTCAGAATACACTCAGCTATTGAATCAGTTATGTCTGAATACACTCAACTATTGCACCAGTCATGTCAGATAACAATCCACTATGTTACCAGTTATGTCAGAATAAAATGAAATAATGAACTAGATATGTCAGAATACACTCGACTATTGAAACTGATTTGCCAGAACACACTCAGCTATTGCACCAGTTTTTTTTTCAGAAAAAAACTCAACTATTGAACCAGTCATGCCAGCGATTCACGACTGATTAATTAAAACAGAGGCAATCTATGCAACAAATGTGCAGTATTTGAAATGGTGAGTGGAAATGTTTGTTTAAAAGTAACTTCTGTATACACCGAGATAGTTATTTGCACATGTTAAAAGACGATTACTCATCAAATAAACGGTATTCAGTCTCTTATGAGTGAAATAAAACAATCAATACAAACTGCATTTTGCATTAAGCATTAAACACGAATAAACTCACTTTAGAATTGTACATTTGTCAAAAACTAAAGTAGACTTTAAACAAAGTTGGTTTACATACTATATTTACATTTCGAGATGATCTATTATAACTTATAAGAATTTTGTTTTCGAACAAAGAAGACCCCAAACAGGCAAACTTATTATATTATGTCTTAAAATATAAAATGTATAATTGCCCACCTCATAGAAAAACATATATAACGAAATTGCACCGATCTTATTGAGAATACAACATGGACATTTTACATAATCGACAATAACGAATGTTAAGATACTGGCGAGGAACTATTGTCATTTAAAAAGGAAATCATAGACAATACTTTATTTTAATCTGAGTCACTGAATCCCCTTTGTATTGCCATGCAGATCCTCGCAAACTGTATCTCTTCATATATAAGTACGTATTTTTTTAGATTAAAGTGTTGTTGAAGATTGCACCGTACACACACTTACAATTAGACTAGTTAAAGCAAATTAATCACACATTGATATTAAATTTGTTTGGTTAGTTTATATTCACAAAAATACATACGTGAATCGTTCTTCGCAAGAAGAAAATATAATTACAATAATTATGTTCAATGTATGCGACAAAGACAAAGTGACTGGTTTACGCGAATGTCAAGAAATGAGGTCCATTATTAATTTAATACCTGTGCGCATATCTCAATCTGATTTTTCTGTCACGTTTGCAGATCATGTGTTTCAGTTCTTTTCGGAAATATGCCCCAGTCACTGAGTAGAGAGTAAAATTTATGCAATAGTTAATGTAGAAAATGGTCCTCGTGACGTGAAGGGTGTTGTCGAGATATACTATATGGTCGTTATAGTGTTGTAGTGTGATCGGCGACATCATGTGCATGTTGAACATCTTGCCTATTTTCCAGTAACGTTCGCACCATACAGAAAAGTATGGAAGATTCAGCGCAACAAAACAAATGGACATTGCAAACAAAATGAACGTGAATTCGAGGCGGATGATTGATTCCTTGGTCATTACGCGTTTGTTTTGTAATACCAGCTTGCGTATGATGAACACATTTAGAACAATGATCAGGATAAACGGAATAAATGTTATGATCACTCCATATATGGCGTCAAAAATGAAGGCCAGGGTATGGTAGTTTCTTTTGCTCGTGCACACCTCATCGCCGCTGATTGTGGAGAAAGAGCCACTAAGAACGGGCTTGAACACGCAACTTGTTGATGCAAACACCACGGCGCCGAGTATGAACCTGGATGCAGACCGGAGGTCACAAAGGTCTTTTCTACGTAGCGGAAAACAGACACCGATAAATCGTTCTATGGTGAAGAACACGAAGAACCAAGATGACAAGAATCGAGCGATGTACTGAATATACAAAACAGACTGACATACGCCATCCTTCTGTAGAAACGGGTGCCAACTGTTTCCAGACAACAACGGTTCTCCGTGCTTTATCCATTCAGGCAGTACATAAAACACCAGTGTCGTTATGTCTGCGATTGCACGAGCGACAAGATAAATGCTTGCGGAAAGCTTGCGCATGTTTTTTGACAAGAACACAATGACGGATATCGAGTTCCCAAACACTCCAAAGACGGCGATCACCGGTGTGACATAAGTGAAGAATCGGTGTGCTGCCGACGGCGAATACTGCGGTGTGTTGTCCAGTAATTGGAGATGGTTGTCATGGAACATTGGGCAGCCGACCGAGAGGTTTGACACATTGCTGTTGTATGTTTCGTCATTGGAGCACAGCCAGGGATCATAGTCTCTGGCCTTTGATGAGTCATTATCCTGTAAAACATAATCAATATAGCATAATTATTTTAGTGTTTCAACTTTATTTTTATACACTGCATATATATCGAAAATAATTCAGTAATTAATAAGTTCTCAAACGCTTCATAACATGAAAAATTATTCTATTTCAAACTGCATACACATAATAAACAGTAGTATATGCATTTTCATTATTGATGATTTTGTCTGAAAAAGCAATGTATTATAAGTCGCAAAATATGTTGTAATTATTCAGCACAAAAACGCACGACCAACTCTCGTTGAACTCGGCGTGTTCCATTACAAAAATCAAATAATATATTACCGCGTTTAAATATAATTGCCTAAACAGCTTGTTTAAATCTTTGGCAAGATCTTCCATTGACATCATGGCTTACTTATTGCAGATTTCAATGCATCTAGAAACAAACAATACATGGATAAGAGTTAGACAGATAACCTTCGCCTCTAACAAGCATTGTAACCACCATAGCCCTTGCAAGCATCTGACTTTTATGTAAATGATTTGATTATTAATAATTACATAATCGGCAATACATTTGTAGAACACACAGACATACACGAAAATAGTTTAGGGCACTAACATAGTAATTTGTATATGAAGCCCAAATTCAGTCATACATAATTTACTGATTTGTTTTTACTTGGTTCGCATATTTGTATGATTTTTCAAACGAAACTTTTGAAACTAAAATTTATCTAAAACTAAAAAAGTACTTAAAAAAACATTCATGTCAATAATGAAATGAATCACTGGTTTGACAATTGTATATATAATGCATTTCTTAAATATACAAACGTAGGTACATGTTTTAAGTTGAATTAGAAGATATGATAAATCGTTGTTTAGTGTACAATAGTATGAGTTGATTATATCACTACTCCTTTTCCTTATGATGCTACTTATTTCCTTATGAAGCTATTTAATTAATGTGTTTTCATGATCCGCGCCATTCCAACAGGGGTCAGCGTAACTCTAGACCAGCAAGTGTGATGATATTATACACACATACAAATGCTGCTAATTGTTACGTAATTTGACGGATATAATTAGCATTGGTTGATCACTGAACCTCTGCGTACACAATTTGTCGCCGACTGGTCTACATTACTCTGGCCGTATAAGACCCATTTCGCATGACGCTCAAATGAGACACACATCTCACTCTGAGATATTTGTTTAATCTTTTTCAGACTTTTAGGAAACAACAATCTATCAATATGTCTATTAACATATTGTAGTACAGCATTTTAGGTAAATCTGGCCTTTTATTGCCTATTTTATGTGCATAAGTTTATTGCATTTGGAATAATACAATAATATATATCAAAATCATATACCCGGTAATACAAACACGGTACAGTTGAAATTAAGATAAACATATAATTATTTATCTTAGATATGAACTGAGTGCAATTATGACAGTATGTCTATTGTGTTCAATCTTTGAACTTCTGTTACGCAAGTTTTCGTAGCCTTCAACAATAGAACTAGATTTTCATCATTTGATAACTGCTCAAAGACTTTTGCTGAAATGTTACTTGTTCGCGAAAAAGAACGTGAACAGCAAATTGACTTTATGTCATGTCTGGGACAATCTTGTATCGAGTATGTTGGGTTTAAACATTAAAAAAGGAACATGTTTGCCGATTGTTTTACGTGATCAATACTTGCGACAAAATTGAAATAGCCAAAGACTTGAAATTTGTTACAAAGTGTTTTATATGTTTCATGGACCAACCGATGTTTCTAAAACATTCGCACGTGTAGTTTAAGTCTTCCAGTAGACAGAACAGAGAAAAGGGGGTTTCGCATAAAATCAACAAAGAGATACGAGATTATTGTGTTAAATATAATCAATACGAACTAAACTCTTAAAGCAGCAATAGTGTACATTTCCTTAAATCGTCATGTACGTAATGAAATTAAC
Source organism: Dreissena polymorpha (assembly GCF_020536995.1). Taxonomy (NCBI): domain Eukaryota; kingdom Metazoa; phylum Mollusca; class Bivalvia; order Myida; family Dreissenidae; genus Dreissena; species Dreissena polymorpha. Next base: position 146,882,012 of record NC_068355.1, on the reverse strand, counting down.
GTTTCAGTGATTTGTGGCAAAATAAAGATTGGGAACTATTGTTACAACTTTTAAAGAAGGTGCGAACAGAGACACAATAAGTCAGTAATTATCAAGTAGTTCTTTAACAAATGTTGTTTATAATGTCATGACCTTTTCAGTAGTTGTGAAAGATAAATAATTTGTCATGTATTGTTAAATATGTCTTGATGAAATGTTGTTTATATTGTAATATAAAAGCTATTGATGGTAATATGTAGAAAATGCGTTTTAATATGCATATATTCATTGTCAACTCGGTACGGTGTTGCGTGGGATGCCCTATACCCCAACACACCTATTAACGAAGAAAATAAACTGTATGAAAAAACAGACAGACAGACAAAAAGACAGACTGCCCAACATTTTATTCAAAACGTTAAACATTTACATAGTAAATCGTCTTAAAACATACATTTACAAAGAATATGTCAACATGATAAGGCAATCTCATTTCTGTATTTTGTGAAAACTAAACAACACAAAAAAGTCAATAGTTTGGAAAAGGGTATCGAGTTTACATATATGACAATACCATTTTTGTCGTGCAGATGAGCAAATATTGAATATATAGTTGAATGTGCAAAATATATGTAATAGAAGTGGATAAATGTTCCATTTTAAAGGGACCTTTTCAAAGATTTTGGCTTTTATTGAAGTTTGTCATTAAATGCTTTATATTGATAAATGTAAACATTGGATCTAAAAAGCTCCAGTAAAAACAAGAATAAAACACACACACACACACACACTCACACACACACACACTCAAGTGGGCTCGAACCACTGACCCCTTGAGTAAATGTCTAACGCTTAGACCACTCGACCATCCATACTCATGCAACGAGTGATGTATTCTATACTTAATATAAGCAATCATCGTAGTGTCAAAAAATACAACGATATAACTCTCCAAATTATTCAATCGTTTCTGGTTGCAACGCTTAATGATTTTCAGGTTTTTAAATCGTCAAAAGGTGCATATAATAGATATTTTAAAGCATGGTAAATGTTCAGTATTACTGTTTACTGAAAAATATAACTACAACGAAAATGAGCAAATCTGAAACATTTTTTTAATTTTGTCAATTATCACGAGCATTTTAATTTTCTGACAGCTCCGTGAGTGATTCTTTTATTCGTTTATAAAAAGGTGAAAGTGTGATATGTTTTGCTCTGTTACCTTACTTAAGCAATGATAAATAGTTATATCCTGATGGCCTTAAATAGTATTTGCGTTTGATACACATTTTTCTTATTGTTCGGTTTCTTTGGCACAAACATAAAAAAGCGACATTCATCTTCTACATATTTTGTGTTACAAATTAAACTGTGTTGTTCCAATCTCTATGTTTTATGTATTGCAAATCTACCTGACTTGAAACCTAATTGATGTTCCGACATGCGCAGTTTACACAAATAGAATCTAGTACTTTTTGGGAGAACATATAATTCATACACCAGCGTGTGTTTAAATAACCTAAAGATTTCTGAAACAAAGCTCTTATCTAGGGTACAAAGACGTTCTTGTTTGAAGGTGTCAATAACTCTTTGTTTAAAAATATGTTCACATGCTTTAAAATTGTGAACATTATTAAACACATCCGCAAAAGCATGATTTTCCAACATTAGCTTAATGTCATTTACTTAGATACTGTTACCTTTAGAACAGTCAGTTATTAAGTGATTTTTCGTTATCATTAAAAATCTCTGTATAAAAACTGAAACAAATAATTTAACATACGGCTGTACAAAGTTCCATATATTGGGTAGCTCCCAATTCACAATTAACTCTGGCAGTACAAGTATTAAGTTTAACATTAAGTTTTCTTTTTCAAAATTTCAAGTGTATTCTTTCGATTTCTTTCGCTTATGAATATCCTCATGTAACTGCTGGGGACTTAAAATACCAATAGTTTCAATAGAGTACTCGTTTAACAAGTTATCACATCCATAAGCTTTGTTGCTTTTAAGCGATTGGAAGCAGTTATGTTTGCTGCTTTGGTAATCGGAATATCAAGTTCAGGGTAAATAGTATTTGGTTTATTAAAATCATTGTTAATATTGAAATTATATGCCTCTTCATTTTTTACAATCGAATCAATGGCCTCCTTAATGTATAAAGTAATCACGAAAATCCTTTAACGGTAAATTTCCATTGATTTTACTTCAAAATGATTTAACGTGCTTCTGAAAATTCTTGGGGTTTAGTGGATTTCATTTGGTTGAGTTTACGCATTTGCTGCTTAAAGTTATATTTTTTCTTCCTTATTATCTGTTAATAATGTGCTTTTATATAAATTATAAGTACTGAGTTTCGAGTGTTTGAACTATTCAAACTATTTAAGGCGTTTAAATAAATATCTCTAGCGGTTTTGCATTCCGTATCAAACCATTCAGTAAGAAAGCGCTTACACTGTCATTAAAAACTTTTTTTATGAAAACCATAGGTTTGCTCTATCCTGCAAAATATTTGTCACTAAGCATACTGTCGACTTATAATATATCAGTACAATTCGAGCTGTTAACAATTGCATTAAACTTTGACAATAACACCTCATCGAAATTGATCACTTAACTGTTTATTCCAATTTTTTAATTTTAATTCCAAAAAGAACGAATTTACTTCAATAAAATTGTTACTTTGTAAAAAAAACACAATAATGTGGCATGGTCCATTCAGTGAAATTAACAATAGTGTTAATTTGAGCAAAATAATAATCTTCATTTCTGTCGAACAACCGTAATGCGAACAAAATGTGTAATAGTTCAAATCGAATAGTCGACCGGTCGCTTTACATAAATCTTATAATTTAGTCCCATGAGTAAAGTGTATATTTAGTATCTGATAACATTTAATTGAGGCCCTACTAGAGGTGTTATTGGTGTCGCTCTGGAGAGCGGCGACTAGTATGTAATGCATTTTTTTCGCTTATGGAAGGAGAAGTTATTTACAGATCAATGTATATATTTTTGTTTTAAGAATATCTTGCATAGTGGTGATTTTTTGTGTAATTCAGTGTAAATAAGTACTGCATTTGTGCCTATTACATTTATTACAACAGGAGAAAGATCACAGGGACTGGGTAAATACGCGAAACTTTCTGGTTTTTGTATAAAAACAAAACATAATCAAAATATACTTATTTTGTGGTTTTTCTAATTTGCTTATTTAGTGGAGAATCAATGTAGTACGATATTTGACGACCTGTCGCGCAAGCAAGTTTATTGGAAGGCGTAGTGGTACGAAAACGTACAATGTATTAGTTTATTAATAGACATATAATAACGATCGCTATACACAACTTCACCAAATAGCAATACATAAATGATGTCAGCCGGAATATCTCAGTTGGGAGAGCGTTAGACTGAAGTTGTTTACGCAACAATCATCTAAAGGCCCCCGGTTCAATCCCGGGTTCCAGCACAAAAGGAACAGTTCGGCGGCTGACAATTTTTTTCAGTCAATAAATAATAAATATAATAAAGCTTTATTTTATGTAGACATTTTAAAAACCATTTTACTACAATTGGACATTTTTATTAAAAATAATGGATGCCGCGTGGTGACAACGTTATTTAAAATTTCTTACATGTACATCACTTAAATATCTTATAAAAAAATACACGTGTTTTTATATTAACAAATAAATGCAAACAACACATCTATTGTCCATGTATTTTTATGGTTGTCTATCATAGGCCCTAAGTACTATCCCTACCACATATAGAGCGCGAAGCGCGACACGTATTATTGATTGAAACAAAGAGCTGCGATAAAGGAAGCAGCCGCTTATCAAGGAGGAGCTGTGTCCCAGCAACCCGTTTCCCTAGAGTCAAGCACTCCTCGGTGTTTTTTTAAGAACCACATATAGAGCGCGAAGCGTGACACGTATTACTATCCAGGTGGTATGGGCCCTTTAGCATTATCCGACCATTACGTCCAAAGTTATCTTCGTAAGAATTTGAGAAATTTTGAAAGCGTTGTTCGAAGTCGAAAATTTTCATCCGATTGTTCCCAAACTTACACAGGTTTTTTATCAATGAGGACCCAACCGAAACTCTATATGAGCAATATCGGACCATAAGTCCAGAAATATGTCTCTTTGAATTTAAAAATAAAAGTGAAAAACTGCTTGGTTAGGTGATAATGTCAACATTTTTCATCAGATTCTTTCCAAACTTACAGTGTCTTCATATCAATGAGCATTTTTACCTCATTTAAAATGAGAAAAATCGGGACAATAAGACCAGAATTTTTTCTATTAAATTTGACAAAATAAACAATTTCCACTTGTTTAAAAGATTTCACAACTTTCGTCTGAATCTTACCAAACTTCTTAAGTGTTTTTATATCAGTATTATATCAGTATCGAACCCTATTGAAAATGATGAATATCGGAGCAATAAATCTATTATGTTCTTTTACTGAATTTCAAAGTATTGTGAAATGCAGCTTCTTTATGCAATTAACAGCTTTCATTCAATTTTTTTTCAAACTTTTACAGTGTTTTCATATCAATGAGTACTCAACCCCTATCGTATATGAGCAACGTAAGAAAAAGATCAGAATCATCTCCCCTTGAAGTTGAGAAAAATATGAAATTACGCTTACAAGATGAAGCAGATTTTTTAAAACCTACACAGTTTTGTTCCATTAATGAAAACAGCACACGGATGCCCGTAAAAAAAGGAAACCAATGAAAATAAAATGAACTATCATGAAATATTTGGGGGTTACAATACAAAATCATAGATAATGGTTATTTGGGGGTTATAACACAACATCATAAATAATGGTTATTTGGGGGTTATAACACAAAATTATAGATAATGGTTATACCAGTATCTTTTTCTATTTTGTCTAAAATAATCGGACAATATATTAATATTTACAATAGAAAAAAATCGTTCCATGTAACTTCATTGAGTGCCTTTTACACTGAAATTCCCGACGCCCTTTGATACTTATCTTGTACGGACTGTAATCAATATTATCCGTGCAAACATTAACTTAATCAAGCATAATAAAATCATTCTTTTGACATACCCTTCTCTTAGAATCTCCAAAACTATAGACTGCTTTTTAAATTTCTGCGCGCATTTAGCGTTTGAGTATGTTTCTGTATGCTGCGCACACACTACAGCTACAACAAAATATTTAGTACGTCTACCGTAGTCATACATCTTTCATCATGTTATATCCACATTAATTTTCTTGCGCCATATGTTAAAATTTTCTTTAAAATCTGTTTCTTTGATAATAATGACTGTGGGAGCGAAGTAAACACAACTTTATGCCATTGTTTCTTTTTCTTTTTCAACAACATCTAACAATAGGTTATAAGAGTCGGCGGAATTTTTTTAATTTACCTTTCTATATACACAGACAAGTTAGTTGCCAACCGAATAAGGATTAAAAAGTGATTGAACTAGTGAAAATATCTTTGCAACAGTCTGTATACATAAAACGTTTATTGAAAATAAGAATTAATAATCAAATGTATTTTCTAATGGAAGCTTTGAGTCGGTTGGATAGTGGAGGAAAAAAAACACGTGTTTACGCCTTAAGGAAACTTTGATAGTTGCGTTTGCGTTACTATCCATGGAATGTTTGAATTCGCTTTTTGTTCCACTTCAAAGTAGGTTACAAAGGTACATAAATATGTATGCATATATTTTAAATTACCGCAAAAGTGTGATAAGCAAATATTATTAAACTTTTTGATGCAAAAAATACTCCGAAAATCAGAATCCTCATATAACAGCCTCTTCTAAACTGTTGCATGCATGCAACTTAACAACTTTCAAATACATGTATATTATATACGCTTATGTGTATCAGCAAACAAACACATTATTTCAATTAACATGTAATAAATGGTTCCGTACCTAGCAAAACACTCCTTTACTCACACGACACTTTCACTGCTGTTTGTGTGGTGAAGATCCATGCGTTTCTCGCACGCCTGTTCGATAGCGCACTCTTTTATTGGGGCGGCCGATAGGATCTTCATCAGCAAAGCGACGGTAGAGAACTTTGCACTCATATTTTTTGTTATTTGAAAACACTTTAATGTTTTTCCAAGAAATAAGAATATCTTTAAGTTCGTATTGATGTACATATTGATGTTTTATTATAATGTTGCTATAGTTTTGCTGCTAACAAAGTTTAGATAATTTTATTATAGGGAGCTATACATCTGTCGCTGTATTGTTTTTTAATAATTGAATATTTATAAAAGAAAAATCATTTATTTGATACATTGAAAATACAAAACGCTTATAATTTGACATCTATGTATTAGTGTAATTTCAGAAGAGTTAGCCCTTATTTTGGTTTCCAGTGCTATACATTAGACATTTAACGCAGTTTATGTATGTATAAAATCCTAATGACTTCCTCCGACACAGTCACATGCCATTACAGCAATCAAGACAAAGTGCAACATGCCACATAGAGACACCCATGGTCCATGGCAACTAATTATTAGTTTATATGGTTTTTGCTGCAGTAACTTCTTCTCAAAAGTTTAAACCCGCGTTTTATGCTTATTGGGAATGTTTTTTTTTTAATTGATTAATAATAAATTTATTAATAAATCTAAAAATTGTCGAAAATTTTCATCGGCATTTTTTAAATAACATAACGCGAAAGCAGGCTTAAAACCCTTGAACAATTCGCTGCTTTGTAAAAAGATTATTGAAAACTCTCAAATGTCGCCTCATTTCCCGTGAAACAAAATATATTGCAACAAAATTTGAATGCAATCGTATAACGGCGACATATTACATTTTGCCGCGATCTGCAAGTGGAATATAGAGTAAACCGAGGTGAATTGCTAAAACAAAAATAACCCAGACGAGTATATAGTTTTTTTTATTACAAAGGGATTCCCTCTGGAAAATATTCAAAGTGAAGAGCAATTTAATGCTGACAGATTTGCGAACCATAATACATCGAATACTTAAAATGTATATAATAAATTAAGCTGCGGAAATCATGAAGCCAAACAGAAATTGTATTACATGTCATATTTGTTTTGAAAGGGTGAGATCGTTTATGAATACCAGGAAGAGGATCGGTCCAAACACACTCCCCTGAGGCACTCCGCGGGCTTGATATCAACAACAGGCAATTAGGAAGTAATTCATCAGACCTGTGTAATATTAGTAATTATATTCAAATAAGTCTGCATTTTAAAAGTGTTTGCAACAAAATGTAAATCACATCAACAATAGAAGCACTCGGCTGTCTTGTCCAAACCACTGTGTTCTGTTTTCATTCAACACATATTTAGCTTGTAAAATGTTAGTATACCATTTAAGTAAACCACAAACAACCAAAAAAATGGAGAACACAGTTAAATTTTAAGAAATTTAATTTTCATAATTTTTATGTCACCAAAAAAACGTAATTTTTTTACTATTTTTACCACAAAAATGGAATTTAAAAAAGTTCTATAATAACTTTTTGCGAAACTTCTCAAATATGTTCGTCTATGTATGGTTATCATGAAACAAAATTTAAAAAAGGGTGTCACCGCACTTTTAACAGAGATCTTTTTGTTTTAACTATCCCTACCGTCTACGTCAAATTTTATAAAATACATCAATTAGGCAAAACCCAAGTACAGGTACATAGATTGTAAGAAATATGCATAAACATTAGAAATTGTTTTGAATCTTAACTGGGATCACAACAGCTTACCAAAAGACATAAATAAAAAACAATATTTATTCACAAACATAATACCATACAGTATCAAACTCGACCTTAATCATTAATAACTTACATGTACTTGTTCACAGATTTCGGCTTGTTTTGAAGTTTGTGATTAAATGCTTTAAATTGATAAATTTAAACGACATGACTAAAAAGCTCCAGTATAAAACAAGAATGAAATAAAAGAAATAAAAAAGAAGTAAAAAAAAGTTAACCCCACCTGGGATCGAACCACTGACAATTGATTTATAAACCAATTCGGTCATTTCTGATGATACTGATAACAAAATTATTGAGTTGTGATAATAGCACCATCGGTGTTGCTATAAATATATTCTCCGTTAAATAAACTGCCGCAACACCCCTTAAAAGGACCTTTTCAAAGATTTCGGCATGTTTTTAAGTTTGTCATTAAATGCTTTATATTGATAAATGTAAAAACATTGGATCTAAAAAGCTCAGATAAAAACAAAACTAAAATTTAAAAAAGACAGAAAAAGTAACCCTCAACAGGGCTCAAACCACTGACACCTGGAGATGGGGGAAGATAGCAAGCTATCTTTTTTGGCCATTTTCTAAAGAAACATCCACATTTTACCGAATAACATAATTGTTTTATCTCCTTATGTCTTAAGTTATATATATTGGTGTATATATTGATATATGTTTTGTACTCTTGTTATGTAATGAAAACGGTCAGTCAATGACCATTTAACCACAGCATATGTTTTGTTTGTTACTTCCACCCAGTGCATAAATGCAAACTATACGAAATAACTTATAGGTGTTTTTTATGCGTTGGGTGAAAGGAACGGCAAACAGATAGACTTTTACCTATCTACATTAAATTCGGATCAGATTGGCTTTATTCCCTGTAAACAGTGACGGAAACACACGAAGAGAAACGATCTTTAATTATGCGCATTCAGATGCCACGCCGCTTTACAAAGAGAACAACGAACAATTTTGATTTACCCAACTCCCATCCCTATCTCCTCAAAAATAGGCACTTGCCTGCAGGTACTAAATTGTTTTGTTATAACTAGTATATTTGTAATAACTTTTTGAAGGCGGCCATTTTCTAAAGACACCTCCATGTTTTACTGAATAACATAATTGCTTTATCTCCTCATGGCTTAAGATATGTATATTGGTGCATATATTGACATATGTTTTAAACTTTTGTTATGCCATTTTCTGGCCATTTTCTACATAATCATAATCAGTGATCTACAGACATCTTAAAATATACTCCCTTAGAAACGTCTTTGTATAATTCTTCACAGCTCTCATAACCGCATGCCGCAATGACCGGTAGAAGCGATGTTGACCAAATTGGGTAAAGTGGACCCCGTCTGCTGCAAAGATCTGTGTCTGGGCACCGAAGATACGTCTTTGACTCCAGAATGTAATAGATGGATGAGATTCCAATAACGTCTTTAAAATTGAATTTATGTGACGTCGTTTTGCCTCATATTCCTCTACACTGACGTTCCGAGGTTTTGCACGTGTGAACAACTCACAGAGAATAACCTGCTTTACATTATAGTCCTTCAAAAGCAGGACGCCAATCTCCTTTAATGTACTTGCCACGGTTAATGGCACTATCCTAGAGTTTATGCCTATCCCACAGTCTATGTCGTTTCCACCGAGCTGAAGTACAACAACTTGTGGCTTATGTATTTTAAAAAAATTGTCAAATCGTTGCTTAAACTTGTCAGTGCTTATATGTCTCAGTTTATTTTCGCAAACGCACAGTCCACCCAGCCCCATATGGATCACCTCGCATTCCATCAGGTCATAGTTGGCAGGCAGGAAATGATGCCGAAAGCTCTCGTGTAGTCTACGGATAAAACTATGACCCAAAATCGCTACAGAAATTCTTTGATTTCTTCCCTCCATTTCTAAACAAAGGACATCGACCAGTGCACTATCGAAAACTGGAAATATGTCCAAACCTGGTAATTTAGAGTTAAATTATCGATGTATTCCGTAAAGTGTAACACTGTTAAATAAATTTCGCTATGCAATCATGCAAAATTCATAAAATAACGTGTAGAATCTAATAAATCAAAAAATTTCGTTGTTCTCTTTGTAAAGCGGCGTGGCATCTGAATGCGCATAATTAAAGATCGTTACTCTTCGTGTGTTTCCGTCATTGTTTACAGGGAATAAAGCCAAGCTGATCCGAATTTAATGTAGATAGGTCAAAGTCTATCTGATTGCCGTTCCTTTCACCCAACGCATAAAATACACTGATACGATATTTCGTATAGTTTGCATATAATTAATCCTCGTAGTGTCAAAAATATAACGAAAACAGCAGAACTCTCCAAATTATTCAATTGTTTCGCGTCGAAACGCATTCTAATTTTCAGGTTTTTAAATCGTCACAAGATGCATATAATACATATTTTAGAGCATGGAATATGTTCAGTATTACTGTTGCCTCATAAATACCATGTCTACAACGACAATTTGCGAATAGGAAACTTTTTTTTTAAATTTTGTCAATTAAACAAAACGTAAAAAGGTCCCTTTAAGACTTCAAAAAGTTACATACCAATACATTTTAAAAGGAAAAGACTAGATAATTGATACATAAAAAGGTTTAGTAAAATTAGATATTAGCACTTAAATAAATTGACGATTAAAATGGTATAGACTTGTTGTTACTGTCCGACGTAATTTTACTTACATTTTTTAGCTCACCTGAGCACAGCGTGCTCACGGTGAGCTTTTGTGATCGCCTTTTGTCCGTCGTGCGTCGTGCATTGTGCGTCGTGCGTTGTGCGGCGTCAACATTAGCCTTGTTAACACTCTAGAGGTCGCATTTATTGTCCAATCTTCATGAAATTTGGTCAGACGATTGGTCTTAATGATATCTTGGATGAGTTCGAAAATGGTTACATTTGCTTGAAAAACATGACTGCCAAGGGCGCAGCATTTTTCCTTATTCGTCTATAGTAAAACCTTGTAAAAACTCTAGAGGCCACATTTATTGCCCAATCTTCATGACACTTGGTAAGAAGATTCATCCCAATAATATGTTGGACGAGTTTGAGAATGATGCCAGTTGGTTGAAAAACATGAACGTCAGGGGGCGGAGCATTTTTCCTAATATGGCTATAGTAAAACCTTGTTAACACTCTAGAGGCCACATTTATTGTCCTATCTTCATGAAATTTGGTCAGAAGACTGGTCTTAATGATATATTGTATGAGTTTGAAAATGGTTACGTTTGCTTGAAAAACATGGCTGCCAAGGGGCGGGGCATTTTTCCTTAATATATGACTATAGTAAAATCTTGTTAACACTATAGAGGCCACATTTATTGTCCGATCTTCATGAAATTTGTTCAGAAGATTTATCCCAAGTATATCTTGGACGAGTTCAAAAATGATGCTTGTTGGTTGAAAAACATGGCCGCCAGGGGGGGGGGTGCATTTTTCCTTATATGGCTATAGAAAAACATTGTTAATACTCTAGAGGCCACATTTATTTTCCGATCTTTATGTAGCTTGGTCAGAAGATTTGTCCCAATGATATCTTGGATGAGTTCGAAAATGGTTTCAATTGCTAAAAAACATGGCCACCAGGGGGCGGGGCATTTTTCCTTATATGGCTATATATCATGCTTTAGTAAAACCTTGTTAACACTCTAGAGGCCACATTTACTGTCCGATCATCATGCAACTTGGTCAGATAATTTGTCTCAATGACATCTTGGATGAGTTCGAAAATGGTTGCGGTTGGTGGAAAAACATGGCCGCCAAGTGGGCGTGGCTTTTTTCCTTATATAGCTTTAGTAAAACCTTGTTAACACTCTAGAAGTCATTTTTATTGTACGATCATCATGAAACTTTGTCATATAATTTGTCCCAATGATATTTTGGACAAGTTCGAAAATGGTTCCAGTTGCGTGAAAAACATGGCCACAAGTGGGATGGGCATTTTTCCTTATATGGACTTATGAATCTTCATGAAACTTTATCAGTATATTTGTTTAAATGATATATTGGATGTGTATGAAAATGGTTCTGGTCTGTTGAAAAACTTGGCTGCCAGGGTGTTCAATAGTCATGAAAGTTGGTAAGAACATTTTGTTCTAATGACAACTTGGGCTGCACAGAACAGGTCAGTTCCTTTGAATCTCAGGTGAGCGACTTTGGGTCTTTAAGGCACTCTTGTTTGTATTTTATTTTCAAGAAAATTTCACATTTGTGCGTGTCGTTTTTTACTTTAAAAATATTTTACCAAATTGTGTTTCTATAAATAAAATAAATGCCAAATGTTAATTATTTGAACGGATTCATTCTTTCACAATTCGAAATTGAAGCGTCTGCTATATCTCCTATAAGAAAATCATATTCCCGTATACGTAATTTGTGATATGTTTTTATGACTCACAAATGCTTTATTAATTTGAAATAATAAAAAATGTTTGTGTGTTAAATTCTGATATATTTCTTATGTTAAAGTTATATTACTGTATACATAGTTTGAGATATGTTTTTATGGATTGAAAATACTTTATTAATTTGAAATCTAAAAAAAAAAATAATATTTTTCGGTATGTTAAATCATTGAATGATATATTATGATAATCTGAATAATTTAATGTGTGATCTTAAAAATGCTTTTTTATTAATGTTAAAATATTAGCACACCCTAAATAAAATGTTTTGTGTTATTTGCTTCATATTCTGTCGTATTGAAATATATATGTTTTTAAGAATATTGAAATGGGCCCGTTTTAGGATTATGATGTGGACAATTGCTGTAACAAATTTTGTTTATTACTGTCTATATGTAACTCTGTTTGCCTTATTTGTATCTTCCTAATTAATGCATCAAAAATACATGTATATATTAATTACTTAGGTTATTTTGTGAAAATGAAGTTAGTGTCGAAGCGTAAGGGCCGATGACAATACAATACATGTTTAAATATATTATTTTTTAACAATAAATGCGTTGAATTTATTAAAAACTAAGGAACCGGAACTTTATTAAGATTTCATTCTCATTGTGGATCTTATTGTGACTGGTCCAGGAGTAAAATTATCTCCCAAATATAGCTGAGCCAACTTTGAGCTAATTTTAAAAACATGACAAAGTGTGATCTGTTTTTCTCGACTTTCAATAGGCAACCAGTTAAGTCTAGTAAAATGTTCTTTACATATGTGAGACAAAGGATGCAAATTTAATATGAACCTGATAAGTTTATTTAGGGTGACCTGTAACTTGTTTTTTAACATTTGAGTTAAACCAGTGTTCCAAACAGAATAACCGAAACCAAACAGAATAACCGAAATCAAAGTGGCACTGAATTAAAGACATGACTAGAAGCCTTCTAGTATCTGTGGATAAAAAATCCTTGTTTTCGATATAAAAACTTTAACCTTGCATTGGCCTTCATGATGACTGACTCTGCCATAGAAGTGAAAAACAAATTTTGATCAATTGTTACCCCTAAATACTTGACTGATGATGTATATGAAATGGGTGTTCCATCACATGAAATATTTCAAATGGATTGTGACCTAAGTTTCTGCCGTGAACGAAACAGAATTGACTCGGTCTTACCTAGGTGCAATGACAGTTTGTTGTCAGTTAACTATTTACTGACTTGCTTAGATCATCACTAAGAATCTTCTCAACCGTAGATATGCTTTTATCCGAAACTAAAATGGCAGAATCATCAGCATACTAGAGTAATGTATGTTTAACCACAGCTGAAATATCATTTGCATAGATTAAAAACAACAAGGGACTGAGTATGGAGCCCTGGGGGACACCACAGGAAATGTTTTCTGACGACGAAAAGGTACCAGACACATCAACAAGCTGTTTCCTGTCAGACAAATGTGACTGTAACCACTTTGTTATATCATCTCCCAGACCAGAAGCACGGCGTTTCATTAAAAGTTTGGAGTGATCCACTGTATCAAAAGCCTTCTGTAAGTCTAAAAGAACCATGCCTACAACATTACCTTTATCATTTTCACCTCTAATGAACTCAGATATGTGAATAAGACATATGTGTCGGTTGAATAATCTCTCCTAAAACCAGACTGATATTTATACAATAAATCTTGATATTGAAAATACTTTTCAACTTGGTCATAAACAACACGTTCAAGTATCTTTAAAATGACATTTAAAATAGAAACGGGTCTGTAGTTACCAACACAAAGCTTATCATTCTTCTAATAACGTGGGACAATTCTTGCAGACTGAGGATCATCAGGAACGACTCCTTGTATGAGTGACAAGTTAATGACATGAGCACGGGGGCAGCAATGATAGATTCGTAGACCCATCCTTTAAAAACCTAGAAGGTATACCATCCGACACAGTGGCCTTTTTAATACTAAGTGAATTTAATTATTTTAAGACTTTATTCTCAGTCACAAGTAAAAAGAAATAACTATTAGGATGAACCCATCTACTACTGTAAAATGAATAAATAAAACTACTACCAAAAAAAACAAACACGTCTTAATGCCGAGCTAAGCCTTTATTTGTCAGTCAGCATTTCGCTGAAACATGACTGGCATGTATGTGCCCCGACCCGGGATCGAACCCGAGACCTCTGGATTTCAGCAAGCGCCTTATCCACTGAGCTATGGAGGCACACATATTTGTATACCTTTTTTGAAGTTTCTTAACAAGTTCAGCAGCAAATGTTATGTAAAAGCTGTTAGATGTCTCAGCAATACATTTCTTTTCGAAACAAATATTTTCATTTATTTTTAAGCATTTATTTGCATTAGGAATAGAAGAACCTTTCTTTGAAGGCAAGCCAAGGGACTTAAGTATTTTCCATAGAGAATTCTAATTATTTTTGTGTTCTTTTAGGATACTTTTGTAATATTTTTTTAGCACTATGAACACGACTTTGAACAGAATTTCTCAATTTCTTAAAGGTGGTATAACTTATTTCAGACTTCTCAATCTTATATTTGTAGAAAGCTCTATCTCTTTAATTTATAGCCTGCACAATAATTGTCAATTTTGAGATCAGCTAAATCTTTGGCAGGCAATAAATGTGTTTTATTTATAATATTTTTACAATAAATGCATGTACTTTATTAAAAACGTGTGTACTTTTTTAAGCAAAATAAGTCCAGAAGCATAACTATAAGTGCCGAAATGCCCAATTTCAAGTGGCGAAATAACTACCGAGTGTCGATGTGACTTAAGTCCGAACTGTCCAAGTGCCGAAAAACTTGGATTCGTATGCAACAGCATTAAGGAGGCAGTCTACAGTTTTGTAGCCATATTTGCGCATTGGCCCCGGTCAATTTCCTGAACTTAAGGTATATGGCCTAAACAAAATTGTTTTTTGACTCCAGGAGCTTAAATGTAAGTATAAATGGTCAATATTCTAGCAATTTCACTTGTTTTCAGTAAGTCGAAACTAAGTGACCTATAATTTAGTCAACGACAACAACATGCTGAGTGAGAAGTAAACACATGTACTTCCTGTTTGAAGCAGCCGGCATTCGACAGATTTCAACGGTGGGTTTAAATAGTTTAACAGTGCAAAAAAAGTAAACGGTAATGACCCATTTTGTTTGGCTCAGTTTGAAAGCATTTGCTGTGATGGTGCAAAGCAAGTTGTCCACTGTGTGCGTATTGTTACCCGGAAAGATAAAAGTGATTGCCGGGTTTATCTGAAAATGGGGTTTTTTACGGTCAAGTTCCGAGACCTCCGAAAAGGTCTATTTTAACCCAGATATCAGTTTAAAGTGCATTTTCTGTATTGTTTTGTGCTTTATTTGCAAGCTGTTGATGAGCTGCACTGAAAATTGTCTGAATCTATTTTCAGGTTGTGACTGAAGGCCTTGTTTTGAGGGTGTTTTGCAGACCAGTGGTTGTCGGCCTGGGGATTTTCAATAAAACTGTAGACTGCCCCCTTAAGGTAAAAATCCCAAATTTCACACCGAACACCCCATAGTCAAAGGTGACATTTTTTGATAAAATAGAGTCATCAACACCTGAAAACAGCTTTCCCATTCAATTCTGACCAATTTGAGCAGAGATATTAACATTTCAGTAGGGGGAGGTAAGCCTGATTTTTGAAGAAAACCCTATTGTGCACGGTACGCGCATCTGCTTTAGAGCTGCAGTCTTTGTTTCTTTGTGCGATATGCTTAGTTGTTTATGCAAGAAAGACAAAGCTGGCTTAATTCAACTATATGTACAACATTTAGTGCCTTTCATACCATTTAAACCCCTAAATGTGCATAAACTTTGATGAAACGCGAGTAAAAAAAACACAGATTTGAAGGGAAAAATCATCAAAATTCATTTTGTTTTTTAACTTTAACCAGTGTGGTGAGCAATTTTTGACTCCGGATGTAAGCTGACACTCATTATGAGTCAGTTTTGGCTATATGATTATATCTACAGTTCATGTCTGTGCAAATTGAGTGATTTTTAGACTTGGGTAGAATACGGAAAGAATGACCAGAAAGTTGCATGAAAATGCCGCCATTGATAAGCTCACTAAAAATAGTCTCAAATTGTACATTGCAGTTATTTTACAAAGAAAACCACCCAGTTTAATCCAGAATTGAATGAAGAGTACAAATAATTCAAATTTAGATGGGTTTAAAACTTTGGACTGCTATCTTAAGGAGGCAGTCTACAGTTTTGTAGCCATATTTGCGCATTGGCCCCGGTCAATTTCCTGAACTTAAGGTATATTGCCTAAACAAAATTGTTTTTTGACTCCTGGAGCTTAAATGTAAGTATAAATGGTCAATATTCTAGCAATTTCACTTGTTTTCAGTAATTCGAAACTAAGTGACCTTTAATTTAGTCAACAACAACAACATGCTGAGTGAGAAGTAAACACATGTACTTCCTGCTTGAAGCAGCCGGCATTCGACAGATTTCAACGGTGGGTTTAAATAAGTTAACAGTGCAAAAAAGTAAACGGTAATGACCCATTTTGTTTGGCTCAGTTTGAAAGCTTTTGCTGTGATGGTGCAAAGCAAGTTGTCCACTGTGTGCGTATTGTTACCCGGAAAGATAAAAGTGATTGCCGGGTTTATCTGAAAATGGGGTTTTTACGGTCAAGTTCCGAGACCTCCGAAAAGGTCTATTTTATCCCAGATATCAGTTTAAAGTGCATTTTCTGTATTGTTTTGTGCTTTATTTGCAAGCTGTTGATGAGCTGCACTAAAAATTGTCTGAATCTATTTTCAGGTTGTGACTGAAGGCCTTGTCTTGAGGGTGTTTTGCAGACCAGTGGTTGTCGGCCTGGGGATTTTCAAGAAAAACTGTTGACTGCCCCCGCAACAAGGGTATGACTAAAATACGTAAATGACTCATATCCGCAGACATGAATGGAAAGTACGGATATGAACAAAATACGGCTTATTAAATGGATTTTCCTTTATTTTTTTTATGAAAATCATTCTGGGACAAAAATACACGTCGCTTATGTGTTATGTTACGATCGAACTAATTTTAAAGCGTTTTTTATTGGCATTTTTAATTTCAGTAACTCTCAATTCATATCAGCGGATATGAACGCCAAGTTAGAGCACCGCTGTTAGGCTACACAACACCAATACCAAAATTGCACCAGTAAAGCCGGTATTTGTATGATTAATATATTAATTTTATATATTGTATGGTATATATCTTCCGATAAGCACATACTTTATTTCGCATAATATGTCTATTGAATGTTCTTTGTTTTTAAATAAAGTCTTGTTAAATTGATGTAGAAGCGTAAATCTATGCATGTATCTTTATTGTTTATAAATTATTATTTTCCCAAAAAGGATGTTTATCTTATATATAAACTGTATAAAGCTATAGATTTTTATATTTTTATTTTACAAATAGCCCTGAAAAAAACTATCATATATTGACACATAAAATTATCTAAAGCGTTTGAAAAATAAGTGTTTTTTAATAAACGTAGGCCTGTGTAATATTTTGGATTATTATACCTCACTTTTATTTACAATGCTAAACTCCCATAGGCCATCGTGACATAGAAATACTGTCAGACCCAGCGGGAATAAATTTACTGTCCAAAATATACTGTATCCCGCTTCCATAGCAATCACGTGCCACCAGCGGGAAAAAATTTACTGACAAAAAAATACTGTATCCCGCTGCCTTAGCAATCACGTGCGGAATGTTCGAAAATTATACTGTTCCATTCGCGCATGCGCAGTACGCAGTTTTGCGTGTCCGTTGTATTTGGATAATTAAAATATCGATTGCAGCTGAAACTGTGCTGTAGAATAGATTAATGCCATTATTTAAGCTTTGACAGGAGTCAAAAAGAAAATCAATTTAGTATAAACGACACGCTTACCTCAAAGGCAACTTTAATCCAATGCTTATAACAAAAAAGTTACAACGATATACACTTCCAGTGTCTGTTCTTAAG
Organism: Dreissena polymorpha; assembly: GCF_020536995.1. Taxonomy (NCBI): domain Eukaryota; kingdom Metazoa; phylum Mollusca; class Bivalvia; order Myida; family Dreissenidae; genus Dreissena; species Dreissena polymorpha. The sequence goes on along the minus strand of NC_068355.1, from coordinate 146,863,842 downwards.
GTGTTATGCATGACAAACACACAATCCGAAATACGTTTTGGATTCGTTCGATGCTTTAATCAAATATTTTACTGTTAAAAAAACCCACCACGTCCATATTGTTGTCCCAAAATGTTTCGTCACCGAAATGACGTCACACAAATACGTCATAAATTGCGTAATCAAGTGATGAAAATAAAATACGGAAAGCTGGTTCTGTAATAGATCTATATTTTTAAAGAAATAATTGACGACTAAGAAAATTGATGGGATAAATTGATTACTAGGTCGGTGCCGAATAAAGCGAAGTTCATTTTGCTCTGCCCGTAAATCTGAACCACTCAACATATTAATGGTTAATCATTGCTGAAATTAAATTCAATTATTGAATATTAAAATTGTTCATGGTTCATATAAATTGTTCATGTTTGAATAGTTAATTCGGTATAATAAAATTAATATTACATGGCTGACAGGGTGACAGTAAATTTGTCAACTTTCGGAAAAATACTGTCAACTTTGGCTTCGCCTCGGTTGACAGTATTTCCTCAAGTTGACAAATTTACTGTCACCCTGTCAGCCATGTAATATTTATTCATTTACTATTTTGCTCCAAAATGAATACATATATTAATCCTATCGTCCTGCTTCTTGTTTGGATAATGCCTCGAACAGTATTGAATGGAATTTAATGACGTTAAGATAACGATAATATAACAACCGTTATAAAAGCTCATTTGTAACAAATTAATGTTCACGTCGCATGACTATAAACGTGGATTTTTGTTATATATCAGATGGATATGTCGTATGGTGCATTTGTATATAATTATTATTGCTTATGAATTATAATCGGGTTGTTGTTTATCGTTTATGTTACATCTCGATGTATACAGACATGATTTGATATGTAATAAATTATCTATGATATGTATCTACATTGTTTCATGTTAGTGCTTGTCATTATGTTTTGTCTTTGATTGTATCATGTGATTGTTCAAATCTTGTCTGATAAGTTTATTCTATAAGCTATTATTCGTTTATCATGCTTTTGTAATCTATCCTGAAACATCAATGCACCTGTATTATATGTAATTGTTGACATGTATAATGTGTAATGTATGTGTGTATATGTTTATATGTTTTAATCATTGCACTCAGTATTTATGCATCGATGTTTAAAAGCATGATTTTATGTGTAATAAAGTATCTATGATATTTATCTACATTGTTTGGAGATACGATTAGAGAGCTGGTACCCAAATAGAAGAACCCATTACCACCTGTCAATAATACTTTACCGTCAGGGCACGAGCTGGTCGGCAGCCACACACCCAAAAGCCCCGCCGACAGATAGCAATTCAAACACACAGACACACATACATATATATATTATATATATATATATATATATATATATATATATATATATATATATATATATATATATATATATATATATATATATATCAGATATAAACAGCTTTTTTGGTTTATACATCAATTATGAATTATAAATACATGATTGTTTAGAGTTATTTATCGGCTAAGTACGTGGTGCAGGTTACGAAACTATTTAAAGAATCGAAAATATCAACTTTATAATTGTTATATTTTATGGTACAAACAAAATGAATTGGACAATCAAATGTATCGCCTGATACCAGTATCTAGACGTGATAATGTATACTTGCTCATTGCTTTTATGTTTGGCCCATTTACTTACACGTAGCGTTACAATAATTTGCCATTGAATTAAAACATAATTTGCTATTGTTTAATGTCAAAGTAATAAAGCTTGGTCACAGAAAACCTCAAATTATTATCTTTATTTTATATTTACAGACCGATGCTAAAATATACATTCATTGCGATTAAAATAATATATTGCTTTTGTGAAACAGACATTGCCAGCCCTTATGCAATATAAATAAACCTGTTCAGGCTACCCTGGTAATGTTCGCTACGAACCTGCCAATTATTGATATATGGGCCTTAAGAGCCGCAAGACGGTCATAAAATGCAGGAGAAATCTCGGGTTAACTCGCATAAATCTGTATGAAATTTCAATTTCCGTGATTGTTGAATGAATGTTTAAATGTTACTTGTATTTTAAACAATGCATTGGTAATTAACGAAAATTCCATGAAAATGCCGATTCAGTACGGAGAGGTAGTTTTCAATGTTCGTAGACATACGCACTCACATATTTCTCTTTGTTAAAAAATATAAATATACAAACACACGAGTATTATAGAATAAAAAAACAATTTTATTGTCCATTTAACAGTACATGCTTATCGTGATATATAAATTGAAGAACAAAATAAGTGTTAAAGAAAAGTATGCACTATGTTTGGAAGGAATATGTGTGAAATAAATTTACAAACATATAGGCAATAATTCTATTTATTTCCATTTGAATGCGTGAAAAGGAAACACTTTTAAAATGCGTCATAGCAAACAGGGATATCTTTGTTTAGAAAACATAGTGTTTTTGTTAAATTATTAATGAATACTTTTTTTTAGACAGAGCATATCGATGCTTGAACTTTAATAAAACTGCATGATTATTCCTTAACGTATGCAACTTTGAACTTGCTGACTACCGCAGATTACAATTCTTATAAGGAATATGGCTTAAATACCTCCATATCAAAGCATGTAAATGGGGAATAGAATTTACCATACGAAAATTACTAAACAGTTTTGATTAAACATTTTTTTAATTGTGTTGAATGTACATTTTCAAACAATGACTACACATGTTTGTTTCACGTGTTATTATTCATAAATTAAGATTTAGATAAAATATGTAAATTAAAAACGTCTATATTATTTTTCTCATAACAAATTCAAAATACATCATACAACGTAGGTAGTAATTTTGTTAATACAATTATTCGATTTATTAATAAAATTGTGTTTTTGTATCATGAAAAAAAGACACAAGAGTGTTTTCGTCCAAGTACTTTGAGACAAAATGAAAATTGGCGATACATTAAAGTTCATATTGAGATATTGTCATAAAATGTTAATAATTCATGTAAGAGTTATAAATCAATATGAATTCCAAAAGCAAGGAATTGTTCAAACAAGAACTTTAAATAAGATATAAAACTAATTATTTTGATGAGAAAAACGTGTAAAATATTAAGCATACAAATTATTAATATTAAATTGTAAAAAATTAACAGATGTAGGTTTGCTGTAGAGGGTAACTTAAGGTGAAGAATATCCTTGAATGATATGTGAATATTACATGTTTTACGATTTTAGTTTGAATGAATTCCATTAACAGAATAAAACATTATATAAAAATAGCTTAATATTTCGTAATTTAGCTTTACCATTTCACTGAAATACATTTACGCAAATAATGACGCAGAACATAGAAGCGAAATTGAACGACATTAGGCAAAACAATATTTGAACAGGTAGGCATATATGCATATCTTCGAACGTCTTATCGAAAAAAAACTAATAAAATTCACAACACTAACAAGAAAACAACGATTATTTGACCAATATAAACAACACTTTTTAATTTAGATAAACGAGTCGCTAATTTTCATCACACATTTTAACTGCAATTCCTTATTGTCGCATAGGCAAGACATAAACAGAATAGTAAGAAATTTAATAGTATCCCTTGAGAAAATAGATGTGCATGCAGTATTAAGTCACAGTGCTGTACAAAGTGAGTGCCTTTTTCAAAAAAATTGTCAAATATCTGGAGCAATTGAAGCAAGAGCGCTTGTATAAACGGTATATGCCGTGTATTCGATATATTTGACAGGTAAATGTAACTTAAAAATGAAAACAATAATCATAATTGTTCATAATTGTTCTATTACTGCTGCTGCTGCTGTAACTGCAACTGCTGCTGCTACTGCTGCTGCTGCTGCTGTTACTGCTACTGCTACTGCTACTGCTACTTCTACTACTACTACTACTACTACTACTACTACTACTACTACTACTACTACTACTACTACTACTACTACTACTACTACTATCTACTACTACTACTACTACTACTACTACTACTACTACTACTACTACTACTACTACTACTACTACTACTACTACTACTACTACTACTACTACTACTACTACTACTACTACTACTACTACTACTACTACTACTACTACTACTACTACTACTACTACTACTACTACTACTATACTACTACTACTACTATTAACTACTACTACTACTACTACTACTACTACTACTACTACTACTACTACTACTACTACTACTACTACCACTACTACTACTACTACTACTACTAATTCTACTACTATTAATACTACTACTACTACTACTTCTACTACTACTACTACTACTACTACTACTACTACTACTACTACTACTACTACTACTACTACTACTACTACTACTACTACTACTCCTACCATCGCCATCACTGCCACCACTAGCTCTACTACTACAACTTCTTCTTGGACCGTATGCTGTTAACACACGTGAACAAGCTATGGTCTGAACGTACATAAGCGTAAGAATGTTGTCCGTTTTTCTAAAAACTACACATTTTACAGAAGGTGAGTGAGAAAAAACGCGCTATTTTAACTGTAATGCCCTAACGAGTATGTTTAAAACAACACATAACATACAACACATACTGAAGATAAAAGTACTTCCAGCCATTAAATGCAAGACTATTTTACTATGCAGATATTAAAACAACATCAATATTTTTCGTTGTATTCTATATTCAGAAAAATTACACGACTATCAGCAGTAATATTATTAATGCAAATGCTAAAATAAAACACCGTGGATTTTAACGGTATACGAGTGCATGCTTTTATTGAAAAACAACGTCGGTGAAATATATACTAGTAGTATGTTTTGTTGAGTCTGATTTTACTGACAGGACGTTCATTGTGACTGATTTGTTCCAAGCACTAATCGTTTCACAGGTGTGTGCGACTTTTCTGCCCTTTTTCTTTTAACTTGGTTTGGGTTTTTGCCTGATGAGGGTGCTCTGTAAAATGTGCGCAGACCATTAGTGGATTGAACCACACCCCTATCACGCCCCGTATCAGACAAAAAATTTCTTTGCCGAAAATCTCTGCTCTCTTGCGACATTCCCGACCAATTGTCAATTGGCTGGTAGTGGTGGGCATATCTTTCTGTAAGTTGATAGTTGCCCATGCCCCTTATAGCTCTGCAACGCTCTGTAATTTCGTTGTTGACTATGCTGCTTATTACCTCTATAAATTTTGGTATCTCTGTTTGTTTCCAATGCGTGGCGGCCTTGAGCATATGATTAGCTGATTCACAATTATTGTTCGTCCATCCGTATCCGATTCTTTTCTTCTTGTATGGTTGCATAATATAATTCGTTAAAGTTGGTACTAGTTTGTCATTAAAGTATGGAAGGAACTTTTTGTCTACGACGTTGTTATCGAATATTTCTATTGATCTTCTTATTTGGTTAAGGCGATAATCAAAACTGTCGTCATCATTTGATGACGTCAATCCATCGCGTCCATAAATGGCGTGACATATTTGTTGCCGCACATCAGTGGAAATCCGATCTTATCTTCCATGTATTTGTTCGTGTTTTGACGCAAATGCCTAGTGCACAGCGTATGCGTACTTTCTGGAAGGCACCGTTCTATTGCTGCTAGAAAAGCCTTTTCTTCATCTGAACCGATGACCAGATTTTTTATTTCAACATTGGATAGGTTGTCAGCAATGTCGGGAAAAAAAGAGGAATATGTTTTGGTTGAAGAATTCGTATGTATGAATGTCGGTCCAAATGTTAAGGGATTGCTTCCTGTATATCTTCGTTTTACCGAAAGATCTTTGTTAACAGTAGGTGTGACGTAAAACTCGCCCAGGTTGTAGGTCTTGTCAACACCTAAGATTGTTTTACCGGTCGCACAAAATCGCTTAAGGTCAGTTATTTGTTGATTGCTCATGAGGGTTATTACAGGTTGGTTTATGCCTTTTAAATGTTTGACGCTATATACTAACTCATGTTTTTTTGTCATTTCCTCAACACACATTATTTGGTCTGCCGGATTTGATGGTACTGAATTGTTTGATTTCATCGATGTGTACTTTATATTTCTTAATTGTTTTTCGTTGCGTTGCTTAGAAAAATCATCTGTGTGCATTTTGTTCATAGTTTGCTCCACTGATTTAACAGTCTGTGTTTTGAGCAGGTTTGACAGTTGACTTTGTACCCCAGGTTTAGTTCGAATATAAAAGGGGGCGGAAGAACTTTTGGCCGACCCATGTCGTTTTCTTTCCAGAAAAGTACCTATGTATTCTACAACAGCAACGTCCAAAGGTAGTTGTGTTTAATTGTCAGGGCGGCTGACTATCCAAGTGCAGCGTCTTTTAAATTGCTGCGTTCCTTCTTCGCTTACATTCAATGTGTTGTATAACCGTTGTATCGTCAATATTTGGTTTGTAGATGGTTGAGATTCGATTGTTTCATATATTTTCTTTCTGTTTTTCATTTTTTTCGACGCAATATAACCCTTCTTTCTTATGAATTGTTTGCAGGTTTCCATCGTTGTAAAGAAACGAAAACATAGGAGAAGTTCCCTTCAACCAGGCACCACAGTCATCCCAAAATTGTGATTTTTTTTTCCAGCCAGACGTTTTTCGTTGTTATTCCCGTTATTTATGATGAAATAGTGTCCATCTTTCCTACCGGTATTTCACCAAGAATAGCAAATGGGCCACTAAAAATTCGTATAACGTCATTTATATCTAAAAACTTGTCTAATGGTTCATTTATAAATATTGACACCTCATCGGTTTCATGAGTGTCATCTGTATTGATTGCATCTTCTGTCAGTATCTCTGTTTCTAAAGTTTTGGTAGAAGGTTCATCTGATATTCTTTTTTTCAGTCTGTGTATCTGTTTCTGACGTATTGGTAGGAGGTTCATCTGATATGCTTGTATCTTCGGTCAGTGTATCTATTTCTGACGTATTGGTAGGAGGTTCATCTGATATACTTGTATCTTCGGTCAGTGTATCTATTTCTGACGTATTGGTAGAGGAGGTTCATCTGATATGCTTGTATCTTCGGTCATTGTATCTATTTCTGAAGTATTGGTAGGGGGTTCATCTGATATGCTTGTATCGTCGGTCAGCGTATCTGTTTCTGAAGTATTGGTAGGATGTTCATCTGTTCTCATTTTATCTTCTGTCAGTTGATCTGTACTTTCAAAGATAGATCCAGTTCCAATACTGTCAGGAGTGTATTCGACGGCTTCATTTAAAAATGGTTCTGATGGCAATTGTGTATTCTCCGATTGGCGAACACCAGTTGTAATTGCATAGTCATGATCTCGAATATTCGTTGCAGTAACGTACACATACTTTGTTTCCATTTGTGTTTGGTTTTGAGTCGTGCTCAGTTCTTCGATATGTCTATGAGCATTATTGACATGACCGTTCTTGATCTTTGGCTTTTGTGTGTTAAATGTTCGTTTCCGAGTTGAACTAGCTATTTTCGTTCGTTCCATTGTCAATAAATGTGGGCTGCCTTTGTCAGTATCTTCGTCATGCATCTCGATGACTATGTGTTGCAAAACATCATATCTATTTTCCGATTGGAAGGAGTGAGGCTTGTCTTGGCTTTCTTTTAAACGTCGGAAATGTGTCATGCCTTTTTAAATACTTTTTAAAGATTCACTCGGTTAAACGAGAAAATGTTTATTAAATACCATTTTAAATGAACAGTTAAGTAACCCAAATGTTAACAATTCTCGTACAAACTGGGCCTCACAGGTGCGCTTCATACTTCAATCCTCTGGTTTACACAAAATATGGTAATATCCGAACGCAGTTAAAATAGAAACATTCATCCTAAAGCTAAGAACCCGCCTCCGCGATTTCTATATTAGTACTTAGCGTAAATGACTAGAATACTGAATGTCTCTTTATGTATAAAGATTAATTTTTTTTAAACAGCATATATAAGCAAGTTGGAAAATCAGAAATGCTGAAAATATTGGCCAATTTACGTTATCCCACGGCACATATTAAATATTGAAATCGGTCGTCGTCATGTTAATGTTCAAAGACAAGATAAAAAACTGTACCCTCTAAAATCATAATGAAATTGAAGATGAGTTTCATTTTCTTCGTAAATGCCTCATATATATATATCCATATTCGGAAAGATTATTATAGCATATTTCTATACCCAATCGAGTATGTTAAAATATGTACGTTTAATACAAAGCGAAAATAAAACAACTTAAAAAAGAATTGGCAATATAAAGCCTGCAAAAAAAGAGACGCGCTAATGTATTCAGTTTAAAGTTATCAATTCGGCCACTTTTATAGTACCCAAATTGTTCACATACCTAATTGTTATTTAATTTGTATAGTATACCTCACTTTTATTCGCAATGTTAATTCCCATAGGCCATCGTGACATAGAAATACTGTCAGACCTAGCGGGAAAAAAATCGGAAAAATCCCCAAGTTGACAAAATTTACTTTCACCCTATCACACATGTAATATTTTTTATAATGTATGTGCTTTTGGTTGTTATTGTTTTTGTTTTATTTTTCAAACGATGAAGGTATTGTTTACTTGTAGATTAAGTAATTTTGTCGCATTTGTTGTCTTAATCGTACGATATTACTAATTTCCTACGAGCATATACATCCAGATATCAAACATATTAATATATTCAGTATATTATATAAACATTTGTATGTATACAAAACATTGTGTAAACTAACACAAAAAACAATCAATCGTAACAATTCGTCCATCTTTGGATTCTCCGTAAAGAGTAGGCCGGTTGGGTCCAGAGTGCAAACAATTGTGGAGTTATATTGTTGGTGGTGTGTATACTTCGTCATGGTCTCGGATATGAATTTAGTGTTGGAAACATGATTAAGTCTATTAAATTGCTCTATTTTGAGGCAATGTTAACAGATTTATCACAAATTGTGAATGTTTTATTCAACGGGGATTTTTTCATAAAAAAACTGCAAAAAGCGCTTAAATATTGCCTATATTCGTTCATATCCGCACTTTTCGTTCATATCCGCGGATATGAGTCATATACGTATTTTAGACGACCGACAGCATCATCAATCTAGTAAATAACAACGCAACAACCCATTCATTTTAATGGTAATTATTTATAACTTATATTTAATTATTGTCGATTAGTATTGAAGATTTAAAGGTTTAGATGATGGGTATGTTTAAATTGAAACAATAAATCACACAACACAATTAGAATATACCTGTAATCCGAAAGGTACTATCAGTTTCGGATTGAAAAAAAATTCGGATAAGTAACGCTCGATTGGTCATTGTCGGCTCGGGTACTACTTACATGTACCCCGGGTACTCTTAAGTATACTTACATGTACCAGGGTACGGTAAATATACTAAAACGTACCCGGGAAATTTAAAGCTTAATCGGTCGCTGTCGGCTATTTTTTTTATTAAATATATTCACATTTATGTCAATTTTCTGTAAAATGGCCTCTATATTATCGAAACTCATACTCACAAAGCATGTTGACGCAGTTTTTTTAAAAGAGAAGTTTGTTTAAGATAATCGGTAGCGCGTTTTACAGCATAGGATTTTTGGCGGGAATACAACTCGGGTACAGTCTAATATCGACCGGGTACGATTAAGTATATTTACTGTACCCGGGGTACATGTAAGTATACTTAAGAGTACCTGGGGTACATGTAAGTAGTACCCGAGCCTACAATGACCAATGAAGCATAAGTAACAGTAAGCTGCAAAAATTCATCTCTCAGTTTTATAAAACAAAGGGTTGCCATAGCAAAAAAATATCAAAGGCTCTTGAAGTACATTTATGTGGACTTAAGTAAAATGTATGTAGAGAAAACTCAGTTTCCTTCACAATTGATTACAAATGAATTTTTGTTCATACAGTAAAAGTCGTTCATAAAATGATGATTCTGTTTTTTTCCTTTCAATGACCCAATATCTAAAATTTTTACTGGCATTTCATTTTCATTCAGATTAAGATCTTATGATGGATAACATTATGTCCACCTATTCATATGTAGTGGCAATCGAACAACTGATTTGTATGGTCATGGTTATTGGCCCTGGACTTAGATATTTTCTCTATAATAACTGTTTTACAGAGTTTTTTTACGCAACGCTTTCAGATATAGAGCTCATTTTAAGTATGTGCAACCCATGCGAAAGACAAAAAAATCTTACCGGACATGAGGTCCTATAACTTTTAAAATTTACAGGACCTCACCAGATTTTACCAGACCTTGTTCTTCTTTAACCAAACACGAGAGGATACCTTTTATAGACTTTATTTTTATCATTATTTCGTTCACAATGTTAAACCATTCAAAATACAGTAATATAACAACTAAATGTAGACCTGTTCTTTTTAACCCTGGATACAATATGAATGATCAATGAAAAAAAACAACATCACAAGTTCACATCAAAACGTCACTATTTTATGCATGTAAATTCACTCTGAATCATATTCGGAATTTGTTTCATCTGAGTCCAACTGCGTTTCCACACATCCTGTAAAGGATTATTTAAACATTCAAAAGAAAATAAGAACAAGAAATTTAAATCATGTAAATTGATGCTTAAGTTTTATGTTATTATAATCAGTCAACAATGATAAATAATTAGTTTTTGTTAATTGTTTTGTGTCAGTTAATAATGATTAATAGCTTATTACCTTCTTCATCAACATCAGAATCTTGACCATCACAACTTAAAGAGGGACACCGTCTTGAATAGGTTAGCCTTCTCTGACCATGAGGTTTCATAGCATCACCCTAAAATAAGTATAATAGGATTATATGTCATGCATTTAACCTCTGCACATTTGGTATAAAGTAAAAATTTGGAAAATAGAAAACCACATTAACAGCTTAATCATCATACCAGCCACTTCTCAACAGCAGGCTCAGGATTAAGATCCTTTATAGTCGGGGAGCACAGTTTTACTGTCATCAGATTGTGAAGGGTAGCCTGGGTCATGCTAAGACGGCAGCTTGTCTTGACCAGCTTCATGTGTGAGAAGCTGGTCTCGCAAGAGACGCTGGTTGGTGGCAGACTTAATACCAGGTCAATGTTGCTTAGCTCCTCCTCAGCACTGAAAAGCACGCCCCATGACATCTTCTTCACAGATTCGCCATGTCTGTTAAGTTGACATTGACTTACATTTTCATTACACATAGACAATATTATTATATTTAGTGAAAATATTTTTTATAATTTTATAACACAAAATATTTATGATTTTATATTACCTCTTCTTGAGGATTTTCTTCAAAACTCTCCATTACTTGAGGCATTGTTGAAGATTAAAAGAAGGACACCTTGCAGTCATCTTTTTATCGAAGTGGGATGCCAGTGTGGCTACTTGTTCATTACCATATCCTGCAAAAAGCATTTTAAAAACAACTTGTTTCATTTTAATCTTAAAAGTCAATTGAAATATTCCAAGAAAGACTGAAGATGGCTTGATATTTTAAATTGTTTTCAATATTGTATTTTTCATTTTTTGAAAAACACGTAATCACAGAAATTAGGTTATTAATGGAGTAAACACATAGAAACATATGGTATTTATCAAATAAAAGTTAAACGATGTTTACATTTTCATTTGGTATCCACATGTGGGAATTCTGTAAACTGTCAACTGGTTCAAAAAGAACTGCAATAATAAAAACAACATGAACTTCAAATAACTGTCAACTCATTCGATAAGAATTGCAATAACAAAAACAACATCAACTTCAAATAACAGTGCATACCAAAGTAATGGAACTCAATAACAAACGCACACAACTTTTTTAAGACAACGTAAAACAGAACAAGTGAAATAACCCCTTTAAACATGAGAATTGCATTTTGAATTACTGACCTTCAAATTCTTCAGATGCAACTGGCCACACGGTTGTGTCAAATACTTGGGTAGCATTGATCACTGTGCTGGAGTCGAGCAAGCTGAAGAGCTCTTCGATTGCTTGACATAGGCCATGTATTAACTTGGCTCTATACCCTAGGTCGGGTGTACTTCCACAGAGCTTCAGGCCTTGATACTCACCTGTCATGTGCATGGCCAGGACTTCTTCTGGAGGTTCCTTGAATTAAGATTTTGAACATGGCCATATTAAGTTTTTATCTATGTTACACTTTAATATTATTGCATATGCACATCTGGCATAATGTAATACTGATTTGATCATTTGAGTTCTTACTCATTTGCTTTTTCCCTCAGCAATTCTTTTTGTGTTTCCACCCAAAGGAATGCATCCCGAATGACAGTATTCGGCCTCTGCAGTTTTTTAGAGAGGCTTTGGGGCGGCTGGATGAGATCCTTAAAAAGGAGTTCAGTTATGCAATGATCATATTATTACATATAGGCACCTAAAGTGTTCAAACAGTACACTACAGTAAATTTTGGTCTCTAAATACTAATATACATTAATGATGTAAACATAGAAGGTTATAACTACTAACAATATAAGAAAACCATGTTCAAATTTCATTATAATTAACAGCATAATAATACCTGTAGTACAATGGCAAATGTCATAAGTCCCTTGTCAAGGAGCATGGAGTAATAGCCCTGTGCCTTGGCATTTTCGTGGCTACACGAGGCCAAGTGTGCTTCATATGCTTTGTAATTTTTTGCTAGGGAATTGATACCATCATTTAGGTAGGGAAGCCATCTTGTTGTTGTAATTTTTTTTGGAGCTACTATATTAATTGAGAGTGCTTCACTCGCCTTCTTTAAACCTTTTCTATTTTTGTGAATTTTGTAAAATTTGTGGAGACCGATCAAAAGATTCATTAACTTTTGGTATTTGTTTTCAGACTTAACAACATCATGAAAGGCCAGCTCTAAGCGATTACTGAAGCAGTGTATATTAATGATGTGATCCCCATATTCCCTGCGTAGGAGTGCAGCAAGCCCTGCATTTTTGCCAGTCATGTTGGCTGCACCATCCGAACCCAAACCTACAAGTTTGGCTGCAAAAAAATCAATATTTTGAATTTTATTGTTCATGTAGGTCTCCTAAATAATATAAACTGCATTATAATTAATTGATCAAAAACCTTGAAAAGATATGCACTGCACAGTCTTTACTGTTAACAGATAATATGTTAAGTATTATGTTTCAGTTTAAGAAATAACATACTTTCATCTAAGCCAATTTGTTGAATGTAATTCTGGACATATTCCAGCAGATGTTGACTCGACGTTGATTGTGGTGACCTATAGACATCCGAGAGTCAACAATTTATTACAGACATGCACTTAAACTCAAACATTTAAGATAAGAATTTGACTATTACAATGTAAAATTATGGGATATGACCCAGCATTAAAATAATTGTCAATTTATCTAGAAAACTATTTACCAATAAAACATATCAAGAGAATGTGCATTTTTAGAAGATGTAACATGAGACATGCCCCATTGTCAGAAATCTTTCAGAAACATTCCCTTGCAATGATGTCCTAACGTATAGGCTCTCTTGCTCTAACCCACTTCTGTCCTGGGACCTGTCCATCATTAAGGAGAAAAACGGGGCGTCATCCACCATCTTCTTTGTTTTGTCTGTCTCTGCATCTGAAATAAATGAGACAAAATCGGAGCAGGCTTTTTCATTTAAATAAGTTGGGCCAACGTCAACGCCTTTGGCAGCCATTGCTTCACATAGCCAAACATAATCAGATAGAGGTCTCCCTTTCTTAGCAACAGCATGGGCATTGCGGAAGAGGCTTGTCAGGACATGGCGCTCTGCACTTTTGAGAGACAGAAGGGCTTTGCCTGCTTCACTTCTCTGCATGTCATTCTTACTGTGTTTGACAAGCTCAGCTTCAGCTGCCTTCTGATGGCATTTGCTTGACTCGTGATCACTAACTGACGAGACCTTAAAATTAGTGCTGCCTGTTATAAAGGTGTTCTTACCTGCACCTTTGTTGTTCTTAAAGAACACTTGGCAAAAAGAACAAGTCATGACCCCATCATTAAATTGAAGCCATGGCCTGTCCTTTTTCCAAACCTCTTGAAATCCTCTTTCATCACGTTTTTCTACCTCATATGCCTTCCACCTCTTTTTGTTTTCCTCTGCTCTTTGGTCGATACTCACCTGGCTTTTTCTTTTTTCGCCTGGCTTTGCCCCGTTAAAATATCGTAGCAATGAAAATGACATCCTGACTCATGGACAGTGACACACTTAACAGCTAGTTTTAGTGTTTAGTTTAAAAAAACAACAATATTCAGGCTCAAAAAATAATAGATTAAGAGTTGACACAAATAAAAGGTACTGCAAAAACGTAAAAATGCAAATATGAAACAAAATCACCTGATCAAAAATCCACGTTTTCGCAACCGGTTGCAGTGCTGATTGTCGCTGTCAATGTTGACACGGAACAGGCAAAAGGTCGCATGGTTCCCCGCTTTCGGTTTACGATCATCACAAGGATTGAAACCAGTAAAATTCATTTCAACCAATCAAAAATTTGTTGTGTCGCCTACGTCACGAAACAACGCGCAGTATTTGACAGGTTCTACTACTACTACTACTACGAGTTTGTTGCGTCACAAGCAAAGATAGAAAGTTCGACTGGTTTTTAATAAATCTTTTTATTTCATCGTTATACCACCTATCGTAGTAACTTAATTCATACCAGTCAGTATTTTTTTGACATTTGTAGTTTCGTTTTCATTTCCAACCAAAACAATTGTTGTTTTTTTGTCGGACACGAGGACCGTCAGTTTCGGGAAAGATACCGGACCTCAGCAAATTTTATCGGAAATGTCCGAGGTCCAACGTCTTTCGCATGGGTTGATGTGAGACAAGCTACATGACTTACAAAGTGTGATTTCCAGTCCATTGATTTTAAGCAAAGTTGGACTTTACAATTTTCTCTAAAACAGCTGCTGTGCGGCTTCAAAGCATTTAAGGCATTGGTAATTTGTTATTATTATCTAGTTTTTGTCACCCTATTTATTGGTTACAGTGAGTTATGTTAAAATACATACTACATACATGCTTGTTTACAGATATGTAATTAAAATTTGTACCTTTTTTGTTTTAGCATAGTGTAATGTTCAATTTCTGACTTCAAAATGAGATTGAATATCAAGTGGAAGGTGCTGATTGGCATTCTGATACCAGTAGTGGTGTTGTACTTTCTTTGTAAGTATAATTAAACTATGTATACCTTTTACTTATATTATATCTAAAGGCTATCATACATTTCAAAATAAACAGCATTAATTTTTAATATATGTGACAAAGATTTGTTTACATTCTGTTTTATTACACCTCACTTTTATTCACAGTGCTAAACTCCCATAGGCCATCGTGACATAGAAATACTGTCAGACCCAGCGGGAAAAAATTAACTGTCCAAAAAATACTGTCGCCCACTAAGAAAAATACCGGTACTGTTGCCCGCTACCTTAGAAATCACGTGCGGAATGGTAAAAAATTATATTGTCCCATTCGCGCATGCGCAGTACGCAGTTTTGCATTTTCATTGTAAACAGAAGACCAAATAAATAGTACAAACTTGTCGAAGTACTACTTAATACTGTTTAACTATTGAGTTTTTATTTTCTGTGATAGGAATTGACTGTGTTAACCAGTGTGATTTTATTATTGTTATCAAAATATTAATGGTTGTTCATTGCTGGAATTAAATACAATTATTGAATATTAAAATTGTTCATGGTTAATAATATACATTGTTCATATTTAAATAGTTCAATAGTTTTTTCGGTTTAAATATAACATGTCTGACAGGTTGACAGTAAATGTGTCAACTTTTGGAAAAATACTGTCAACCTAGAAGATCAACACCTAATCTGACCATATTTATTGGTCTAACAAAGGATTATGGTATCTGCATGATAAATCTCAAATTAAATGTTAATAAACATTGTTAAATACTTACAACATAAGTGAAGAAAAAAAAATGGAAATTCAAATATAAATCTTTACGACTTTGTAGGAATTCTTGCTTTATCTATTACACACAAGTGTAAAAAACTAATTGTTCATACTGATTTAAATTTGATAATGATAATGGACCAACAAGCAGTTTTTGTTTGATGAAATCCATTGGCTAGTAGATTGCTCTTCCTTCCTAAACAATACTTTCAGCAGTAAAAATCAAAATACTTTACACTGTCAATCTGAAAAACCAGCTGGTCAGTTTTTAGCTCACCTGAGAACAATGTGCTCTTGGTGAGATCTTGCAATCGCCTTTTGTCTGTCATGCGGCGTCAACATTTGCCTTATTAGCAATCTAGAAGCCACATCTTCTGTCCGATCTTCTTGAAATTTTGTCAGAAGATTTGTGCAAATGATTTCTTGGACGAGTTCAAAAATGGTTCGGGTTTGTTGGAAAACAAGGCCGAGAGGAGGCTGTGCGTTTTTCCTAATATGGCTTTATATGGCTTTTGTAAAACCTTGTTAACATTCTAAAGGCCACATTTATTGTCTGATCTTTATGAAACTTGGTCAGAAGATTCATCCCAATGATATCTTGGATGAGTGTAAAAATTGTTCCGGTTGGTTTATAAACATAGCAACCAGGGGTGCATTTTTCCTAATATGGCTATATGGGCTATAGTAAAACATTGTTAATACTCTTAAGGCTGCATTTATTGTCAACTCTTCATGACACTTGGTCAGAAGATTTGTCCCTATTATATCTTGACGAATTTGAAAATGGTTTTGGTTGGTTGGAAAGCATTTCCACCTGGGTGCAGGGCATTTTTCCTTATATGTCTATAGTAAAAGCTTGTTAACACTCTTTAAGTCACATTTATTGTCCATTCTACATTAAACTTGTTCAGAATATTTGTTTTAATGATATCTTGGATGTGTACGATATTTGTTCCGGTCTGTTGAAAAACGTGGCCACCAGGGGGCGGGGAATTGATCCTTCTATGGCTATAGTACATGTAAATCCATGTGAGAACTCTTAAAAGTTACAATTTTATTTAGTTATTATTCACTCTTCATGAAAGTTGGTTAAAACATTTGTTCTGATCTTCGGCTTCACAGAAAGGTCAGTTCCTTTGTTTCTCAGGTGAGCAACTTTGGGCCTTTCAGGCTCTCTTGTTAGAATTTATTTCTTTGTATAAACAAATTGCAGATTGCTCTAAATGATTAACAGCTGGTAATACATTTGTTGTGTACAAAGAATCAGTGTTATACATTTGACTTCTTTTTGTGTATTATTTCAGTGACAAGACACACCACAGGTAAAACCATACTTTTAATATATCTGTTTTCGGTTTTTCATATTTATATGCACATTTATTATTTCATCCTTATTATAACATATAGTTATAATAATCATTACAAATGTATAACAGAATTGTCATTGTTTTTGCTGTTTTTACTTTGATGTTTTTTTTGTAAATTTCATCGAAATAATGATACAACTGTGTTTATGCTACA
The DNA here is from genome assembly GCF_020536995.1 of Dreissena polymorpha. Classification (NCBI taxonomy): domain Eukaryota; kingdom Metazoa; phylum Mollusca; class Bivalvia; order Myida; family Dreissenidae; genus Dreissena; species Dreissena polymorpha. Next base: position 146,846,371 of record NC_068355.1, on the reverse strand, counting down.
AAATAAATAGTTGTAAAGCTGCCAATCAAGGATGGCCTGCATTGCAATACAACACTAGGTCAGAGCCATGAGAAAAACCTGGAGAAGATTCGAACATATATGTTCTCAAAAGCTGAACCATACCTGAAATGTAAGTTTTTGTAAAGTATATGTATATTTTTGGTTGTTTTTTATATGCTGATAATACTGGAAACGAAGACACTCATCTATTGATTTTGTGGACTAAAGTAATGGTCAGGGGCTTGTAGTATGAAATCCAGATTGGTATACTGATGACTTGAATATAAAATACGAAGGATATTTAAAAATAAAAATCAAGGTCACAAGGTCTTGTAACTGGAATGTTATTGTGCACAATGTTTAGAGAATTATTTGGCTATGATAATCTTAATTGCTTTGCTGGTTACAAAGGAGAAAAGAACAATGCCTATCAACTTTAAAATGAAAAAGATGTATCGTGAAAATTGTTTTCTCCCTGGACCATTATGTTTGTTAAGGAAATATAGCAAATGATCAGACTTGCGTTCATTCACAATTGCTTGCTGATTATTTGTGAGAAAAAGAAGAAGAAGAAAAATCTGACTCAGTGTGGTTTATTTTCACTAAAAAGACAACATTGTAAGAACTAAATGTAGTTGTTTTATGCTTCACATATTATCAAGCTTAAATAATTTGATTGTTGTGGGCCTATGTTTACATGTTGCAGTTATAGTGGCATGAACAGGTATAGCAGCTGATTTTCCTTTAAAATACAAGCTGTAAGCTGTTTTTCCAAATTGCCCAGAATTGTAAAAGAATCAGCAAAGGTCCTATATTTATTGGTGAAAGCATTTTTTTTCTGCAAACCTTTGGTTTTTGCATGAGTCTTCTTATATTTGGTAGGGATTATTATTCAATGATTGGGTGTGGTCATTGACCAAGTTCTGTAAATCAGACATGCAACTTAGCAGATTAATATGTCACCTTTTTAACTTACACCTGAGAAATTTGGTTAAAATTAATGTGCAACTTCTTTGTATCACTGTTTCTACTGTTTACACATGTGTTTAGGCTTGTAACATGAGGCCCCTAAACATGTTCCACAACTCTTTCTGCAATTTAGCAGAGACATTAATATTTTTATGCCCCCGGATCGAATGATCGGGGGCATATTGTTTTTGGCATGTCTGTCTGTCATTCTGTCCTAAAACTTTAACCTTGGTTAAAGTTTTGCATTCACTTATACAATATTGAAGATAGCAACTTGATATTTGGCATGCATGTGTATCTCGTGAATCTGCACATTTTGAGTGGAAAAAAGGTCAAGGTCATCCTTCAAGGTCAAAAGTAAAAAAATACAATCCAAGGGAAGTAATAAGCTTTAAAAGGGAGATAGTTTCTAAACCTGCCAAATGATATATCAAAATTTTATTTCAAAGCGGCGCAAAAGGGGGGCATTGTGTTTCTGACAAACACATCTCTTGTTGTAAATACACATGTGTTGATTGTAAAGATACAACTTCTCCATGTCATTTTTTCTACTGCAGGTATTTACTTGAAATTTCACACATGTGTTTAGGGTCTTTGGTTGTGGTGATTTACCAAGTTCTATTAATTTAACCTGCAATTTAGCAGATTTATACTCATTCTAGAGATTTGGTTAATGTAAATATAATACTACTCCTTTTCTGTGTTTCTACTTCATGTGTAGGTATTCAATTTAAACTTCGCATACAGTATGTGTTTGGGCACATTATGTGAGGTCACTGACCAAGTTCTATAACTCTGAACTGCAATTAATCTGCATTATGCCCATTGTTTTACTGGTTAAGAAATGTGTGCGACAACTCCATAATACTATATGTACTACCTGCATTTGTATATTGAAATTTAAACATTACACATTCTTACAGGATCTTTATAAACATTCACATACCAAGATCTATGACTTTGACCAGCCTTTAAACTTGTTTATGTTCTTATATTGTAATTTTGAACTGTCAGTTAAGGTTTGCATGCAATTTCAAATTTCACATTTAAAAAATATCATGTACATATCTCTGTAACTTTAACAGATATTTAATTGTAACTTATGTGTGCCTTTTGGATCACCCAACAAGGTCACAAACCAAGGAATAACTCTCACCAGCAAGTTATCAGCATTATGCCCCTTTTTGTACTATAAAAATTCATTTAAATGTTTGTGTCAAACATCTTGTATCTCTAATGTACATATGCTTTCAAAGTGGAAGAATAGTCTAGCATGCTGTCTTTGGAGAGCTCTTTTTTAATGCACAAGTAACTTAATATTTTGTGTAAAAAACATAAATCTAAAATATAATAAACGAAATGAGTACCTATAAAAACATTTAGTGGAACTATTAAAGGACTTGTTCATAAAAATTTGAATTTAGAATATCAAAAAGGTAAAGGATCACTACATGTATAAATGGAGGAGCAAGTTCCACTTATGGGGTGATATCATAATAAAATACATATTTATACATTATATTCATTTGAAATCGATAAAATTGAAAAAGGAGAAACAATGGAAGAATTTAAATAATTTTAAATGGTTCTGTTGTTTTTATTAAAAACAAATAAAACACATCTTGAAATGACCGACGAAAATTTCTTTTTTTTCCAAAACCATAAATCAACAAATTTTCAAGTCAACAAACAAATTATGTTTGCAAAAATCATGAAATTTCATGCAGATGAATAGAAATGATTTTACAGTATATGATAGTTTGGATAGCTGGGTTTGGATGGCTGAGTGATTTCGGCCATAACCTTGTAATCCAAACAATACTGGTTTGAGGCCCACTTGGGACAATTTTATTCTTTTTTTAGCTCAACTATTATATATGAAATATATATAGTGGAGCTATCCTACTCACCCCGGCATCTGCGTTAGCGTGAGCGTGCAAATGTTAAAGTTTGCATACCACCCGAAATATTTTCAGTGTCCCTTGACATATTGCTTTAATATTTTGCATACTTCTTTACCAACATGACCCCAACCTATAAACAAGAGCAGACAACTGTATCAAGCATTTTGTAAGAATTATGGCCCTTTTTTCACTTAGTATATGCATATTATTGATAAATCTATGTTAAAGTTTGCGTACCACCTCAAATATTTTCTTTGTCCCTTGACATATTGCTTTCATATTTTGCAAACTTCTTTACCAACATTACCCCAATTTATAAACAAGAGCAGAAAACTTTATCAAGCATTTTGTAAGAATTATGGCCCTTTTCACTTAGAAAATGCATATTACTTTAGTTACATTGCCATAACTTCTTTATTTATGATCAGATTTTATTCATACTTTGACAAAACAACACTTGCCTGACATACCACAATGGACTCCACCCAAACCATCCCCACGCCCTATCCCAGAATCCCCCCCCCCCCCTCAAAAAAAAAAAAGAAAAAAAATATTTTTTTTAATTTTTTTTTTTAAAGATCATCTATTAAATGACCAGCACACACCCACATTATACCCCCCTCTCCATGATGGCTTACATTATACTGCCAAGCACTCGAATAGTCGATCGTGCTGTCCTCTGACAGCTCTTGTTTCTTTCTTTCTTTAAATTCTATTCTATTCATTATAATGTAGCTCTACAGTTCTGTGGTTTAAATCTAGTCCGTCCAGATCCATATCTTGGAAGTGCTTTGGCGGATTTCATTGAAACTTGGTATGAGTATATACATGGATAAGAGGATGATGCACGCCAAATGGCATTGTACACCATCTGTTAATAACGGAATTATGGCCCTTTGTATCTTGAAAAAATGATTTTTAATTTAAGCTTAGAGCTTTATCTCCATTTACACATGAGCCAGAGCCATGAAACTTGTCATAGTTGTTCTCAATCATCTGGGGGTGCTTCACATTCAACACCCATAATCCTAGGGGCTAAGGTCAAGGTCACATTTAGGTCAATGGGCGATGTCCATCCGTCCAGAAAACTTTTGTGTCCAGAAGCATATTTTCTTGTTCAAAACTTATATATAAGTTATAGATACAAATACTAAATGAAACATGAGATAAAAACATGTTTTGATTTTATCAACCATTATATAACTGCACTTTTTGATAAAAACTGAAAAATCTCTAATTGGGTCAAAATAATTAATAAGCTATGAAATTGGCAACATGTAGATATTATATAAGCTTATAAACATATATCATTTAATTAACCACACACTACAAATAAAATGGAGTACAAAAGTTAAATTTTACCATTTCATCCACATATTTGCAATTTTAAAAAGTTCTAATAGAATTCTGTGAAACTAGTCAAATATTTTTATCTACGTGTTTTCATCATAAAACAAAAATGAAAAAGGGGTTCACCGTTCTTTTAATAGAGATTTATTTGTTAACAATCACTACCATCTATGTCAAATTTAATCAAATACGTCAATTTAGTAAACCCAAGTACCGGTACATAGATTGCTAGAAATATGCATACATATTAGAAATAGTTTACAATCGTAACTGGGATCATAACAGCTTAACAAAATGAACACTAATTCAATATTTAACTAGAAATGGCGAGGCAGAGGCCGACGCGTATCCCCACGCCGCATGTTTGACCCAGGGGCGCCCCATGGTTGGTAATGGGTCCATGCATAGTTGAGATTGACCGTATTGTCATAAAAGAAGTTCAGTATCAATTAGAAGTGAATCAATGTAGAAATAAAGAAATTATAGTAAAAGACAATTTTGGGTGGGTGTGGCCTATTATGGGCGGGGCGCCCCAGGGTTGGTAAAGGGGCCATACATAGTTGAGATTGACCTTATTGTCATAAGAGATGTTCAGTATTAATTTGAAGTAAATCGGTGTAGAAATGAAGAAATTATAGTAAAAGGCAATTTTGGGTGGGCGTGGCATATGTGGGTGGGGCGCCCCAGGGTTGGTAATGGCGCCATGCATAGTTGAGATTGACTGTATTGTCATAAAAGAGGTTCAGTATCAATTTGATGTGAATCAGTGTAGAAATGAAGATATTATAGTAAAAGGCAATTTTGAGTGGGCGTGGCCTATGTTGGAGGAGCGCCCCAGGGTTGGTAATGGGGCCATGCATAGATGAGATTATCTGTATTGTCGTAAGAGAGGTTCAGTATCAATTTGAAGTGAATCGGTGTAGAAATGAAGACATTATAGTAAAAGGCAATTTTGGGTGGGCGTGGCCTATGTGGGTGTGGCCTATTATGGGCGGGGCGCCCCAGGGTTGGTAATGGGGCCATACATAGTTGAGATTGACTGTATTGTCATAAGAGAAGTTCAGTACCAATTAGAAATGAATGGGTGTAGAAATGAAGAAATTATAGAAAAAGACAATTTGGGTGGGTGTGGCCTATTATGGGCGGGGCGCCCCAGGGTTGGTAATGGGGCCTTGCATAGGTGAGATTGACTGTATTGTCATCAGAGATGTTCAGTATCAATTTGAAGTAAATCGGTGTAGAAATGAAGAAATTATAGTAAAAGGCAATTTAGGGTGGGCGGGGCGCCCCAGGGTTGGTAATGGCGCCATGCATAGTTGAGATTGACCGTATTGTCATAAAAGAGGTTCAGTATCAATTTGAAGTGAATCGGTGTAGAAATGAAGAAATTATAGTAAAAGGCAATTTTGGGTGGGCGTGGCCTATGTGGGCGGGGTGCCCCAGGGTTGGTAATGGGACCATGCATAGTTGAGATTAACTGTATTGTCATTAGAGAGGTTCAGTATCAATTTGAAGTGAATCGTGTAGAAATGAAGACATTGTAGTAAAAGGCAATTTTGGGTGTGCGTGGCCTGGGGCCATGAATAGCTGAGATTGACCGTATTGTCATAAGAGAGGTTCAGTATCAATTTGAAGTGAATTGGTGAAGAAATGAAGAAATTATAGTAAAAGGCAATTTTGGGTGTGCGTGGCCTATTATGGCCGGGGCGCCCCAGGGTTGGTAATGGGGCCATGCATCGTTGAGATTGACCTTAGTGTCATAAGAGAGGCTCAGTATCAATTTGAAGTAAATCAGTGCAGAAATGAAGAAGTTAATGTAAAGTAACATAAAAAAATGAGTGAAAATCTCTGACCTGGCCCCGCCCCAACCCCCATTACTTTTGACCCAGGGGTCAAATAAAAATTCCGTCACCGTCGCACATATGCTCATAGCTACCATGTAGGTAAGTTTCAAGGTTCTAATGCTAATAGTGTAGGAGGAGCAGGTTGCCAGGACGGAGGGACATACGCACATCAATACAAAATCCCCACTTTTTCTCCGAAAAACGTGGGGATAATCACAAACGTAAGACCCTACAGTATCAAACTCCACTTTAATCATCAATCCATTAAAAAGTATTTTTCACAAATTTTGGCATGTTTTGAAGTTATGCTTTTAATGGATAAATGTAAGTAACGGAATTAAAGAGCTCAGTATTAAACAAGAATGAAATTAAAGAAAGCAAAAGAGAAAAGTTACCCACTCCTGGGGTCAAACCACTGACTTTTGTATAAAATGTGATCGCCTAATCCAAGCAGCTACATGTATCTGTGCTGATACTGATGAAAATATTTCGTTGTAATTATACATGTAGGTAATATATTTTCGGCTTAATAAACTGCCGCAGCACCCCTTGAATTGAAGTAGTTTTCAGATTTCTGATTAATCATACATTAAATCATAACCTTCTTGGCAATAATATACAATATTTATTCTTACTTTACCCATTTCAGCATTATTTGTGGAAGTTGATGACAACAAGATGCCAGACGTTCCAGTGTTTGTCACTGCATTTTCTTCCAGCCATTTCTCAGAAGGTCAGGACCTCATAAAGAATGTAAATTCTGTTGCTAGGAAACAGTTTCCTTCTGCCAAGTTTTTCATTTATGACATTGGTCTGTCAAGCTCACATCAGAAACAGGTAGGTTTAAGTGTTGTTTGTGACAATACAAAGAATTAACATAACTGAATATATCAAGTTTCAATGTTTATTGCTATATGGCCTCTGGCACGTGCAAGTACAAATAACATGTATAGTCACACAATTTCAAAACACAAAGTATAAGCAAACATGCATATGAAATGGTACAGCTACTTATCATTAACTGCTATTCAGTAACACATTTCTTCTTTCAGAAGCATAATACAAGAACATAGCAAAACTCCTGATCACCTTTTCTTCCCGTAGCTCATGATTATATTAAATTTATTTGTAGTAGCTGGTGTATAGTACTTAATGGGTTTGTACCTTTCTCAAAGGTCTAAGTATGTTGTGCATATAATTTAAAGAAAATGGAATTCATTTTCAATATTAGTTTTGCAGAAAGGACAAAACCTTTCGTTACTGTTGATATTCAAATAGCATCCCTTTTAAATCATGAGCTTATGGGAAGAAATTCGAAAACAAACAAATGTATTTCGAGTTACATTAAATCCATTATATGTTTTTAGTTTTAAAGAACTATTACATTGTTCTACCCAATGCTGTGTAAAAATATATTTCAATAGTTGGGCATAATTTAGCAAAAACTATGGTTTATTTACAACAGCTTGTTGTTCCCACACTTATCCGAACCCTATCGATTGCAAGTGATTGCTTAATGAGGTGACCCAGTATAAGTGTCCTATGTCGACTCATCAAAGCATTTCAACATAACAAAGCACTTTTTAATATGAAGAAAATGTTGTGGTTCCAGTATTGGTAACCAATATTTTAGGACTCTCATAGATATATAAATATGTACTGGATATCTTTCACAATCACATATAATAGCATTATTACAAAAGAACATTGGTGCTGAAATAAATCTCTAATATGCATATGTGTGAACTCTTTCTGCAACTTCAAAATGTCAGACTGGTGTTATTAGTGAAGACTGGTCTGAGTTGATACAAATACTGATTAGTTTATTTCTAGCTGAGATTTAAGAATTAGTTGTGTAATCAAATATCACACACATGAACACATAATCAAATATCACACACATGAACACATGGTCATTACCATATACACAGTATGCATATAATCTTTTTGTATTAAATAGTTAATTTGCTGAGATGTTCAAGTTTGATGATTGAATTATGTATATTTATTTTAATGTCATTTGTCACATTTATGATAGTCTTCAATGCTTACTATTAATTAACATTTATTTTGACTAAACATAACAGTTAATACATGTGTACTGGAAAGATGTACTCTTCATCAAGAGATGTATATGGGTTGTGCTCTGCGAAAAGGAGGTTTAATGCATGTGAGAAAAGTGTCATCTGTGATTAGCCTGTGGAGTCCACACAGGCTAATCAGGGACGACACTTTCCCCTTAAATGGGATTTTTGCTATGAAGAGACTTTCTTGAAACAAAAAATACCATAAAAGCGGAAAGTGTCATCCCTGACTAGCCTCTGCGGACTTCACAGGCTGATCTGGGTCGACACTATACCCAGCCTCTGCGGACTGCACAGGCTAGTCTGGGTTGACACTATACCTTCATTGGGTCAACACTATACCCACATTGGGTCGACACTATACCCACATTGGGTCAAAACTATACCCACATTGGGTCGACACTATACCCACATGCATTAAACCCCATTTTGCACAGGGCGTGGCTCATATCAATGTTTAACACGGCACTTTTGATCCATCTTTGGATTATTTCAGATTCTTTCCGACTGTAATTGTGAAATAAAGCCATTTGATTTTACCAGTTTGCCGGCACATGTCAGCATAATGAAAGGTTATGCATGGAAGCCTCTTGTCATACAGGTGTGTATAGAAGATACTTGTATTTAGTGAAATCGGGGATTTTATTGAAAGTTCTGTAGCAGTAAAAATAAATATTATCATAAAAAAGGTACACAAAGTGTTTGTAGATTTATGTTATTTTGTCCTAACAGGGAGTTAGGGAAATTTATAAATAACATCGTCCTTCTCTCCGGCTTATGTAAAATATAACTAAACATATTTAATTGATTTAAATCAGATATAATACTTAATATTGTGATGAAGGGCATTTGAAGGAAGTGTTCATAATACAAGGACCATAACTCTGTGTTGAGCTTTTGTGATCGCCTTGTGTCCATCGTTCGTCGTATGTCATGCGTTGTCAATATTTACTATGTTAACACTCTAGAGGCCACATTTATTGTCCAATCTTCATGAAACATAGTCAGAACATTTTTAGCTCATCTGAGCACAACGTGCTCATGGTGAGCTTTTCTGATCGCCTTTTGTCCGTTGCCTGTTGTCCGTCGTGCACTGTCCGTTGTACTACGGCAACATTTGCCTTGTTAACTCTCTAGAGGCCACATTTATTGTCCATTCTTCATGAAATTTGGTCCGAAGATTGGTTTCATTGATATCTTGGATGAGTTCGAAAATGGTTACGTTTGCTTGAAAAACATGGCTGCCAAGGGGCGGGGCATTTTTCCTTATATGGCTATATATGGCTATAGTAAAATCTTGTTAACACTCTAGAGGCCACATTTATTGTCTGATCTTCATGAAACTTGGTTAGAAGATTCAACCCAATAATTTCTTGGACGAGTTCGAAAATAATGCTGGTTGGTTGAAAAACATGGCCGCCAGGGGGCGGGGCATTTTGCCTTATATGGCTATGGTAAAACCTTGTTAACACTCTAGAGGCCACATTTATTTTCCGATCTTCATGAAACATGCTCAGAAGATTTGTCCCACTGATATCTTTGATGAGTTCAAAAATGGTAACCTTTGCTTGAAAAACATGGCTGCCAAGGGGCAGCCATTTTTCCTTATATGGCTTTATTTGGCTATAGTAAAATCTTGTTAACACTCTAGAGGCCACATTTATTGTCCAATCTTTATGAAACTTGGTCAGAAGATTCATCCCAATAATATCTTGGACGATTTCGAAAATGATGCCAGTTGGTTGAAAAACATGGCCGCCAGGGGGCGGGGCATTTTTCCTTATATGGCTACAGTAAAACCTTGTTAACACTCTAGAGGCCACATTTATTTCCAATCTTGATGAAATATGGTCAGAAGATTTGTCTTAATGATATCTTGGATGAGTTCGAAAATGGTTACGTTTGCTTGAATAACATGGCCACCAAGGGGCGTGGCATTTTTCCTTATATTGCTATATAAGGCTATAGTAAAATCTTGTTAACACTCTAGAGGTCACATTTATAGTCCGATCTTCATGAAACTTGGTCAAAAGATTCATGCAAATATTATCTTGGACGAGTTCAAAAATGATGCCGGTTGGTTGAAAAACATGGCAACCATAGGGGCGGGGCTATTTTCCTTATATGGCTATAGTAAAACTTTGTTAACACTCTAGAGGTCACATTTATTTTCCAATCATCATGAAACTTGGTCAGAAGATTTGTCCCAATGATATCTTGGATGAATTCGAAAATGGTTTTGGTTGCTTTAAAAACATGGCCACCAGGGGCGGGGCATTTTTCCTTATATGGCTATATATGGCTATAGTAAAACCTTGTTAACACTCTAGAGGCCACATTTATTGTCCAATCTTCATGAAATTTGGTCAGAAGATTGGTCTCAATGACATCTTGGATGAGTTCGAAAATAATTATGTTTGCTAAAAAAAAATGGCTTCCAAGGGGCAGGGCATTTTTCCTTTTATGGCTATAGTAAAATCTTGTTAACACTCTAGAGGCCTACTGTCCGATCTTCATGAAACTTGGTCAGAAGATTCATCCCGATAATATCTTGGATGAGTTCAAAAATGATGCCGGGTGGTTGAAAAACATGGCTGCCAGGGTGCAATGCATTTTTCCTGATATGGCTATAGTAAAACCTTGTTTACACTCTAGAGGCCACATTTATTTTCCGATCTTCGTGAAACTTGGTCAGAAGATTTGTCCCAATGATATCTTGTTATCTCAGGTGAGCGACTTGGACCTTTCAGGCCCTCTTGTTTGTAATAATATTTTGGAAGAGTTCAAAAATGGTTCCTGTCTGTTAAAAAGCATCGGCTATCGGGAAACCATGTTAACTCTATAGAAGTGACAATTTTAATGCAACTTAAATGAAGCTTTGTAAGCTTAGTAAAAACACTTCTAAATTATAATTGAAATGTTTTGACATCATGCGTTCGAGCTTGAAAATTTTTATGGTTCGTTGAAAAACATGGCCACCAGAGAACAGAGCATTTTTCGAGCTTGAAAATTTTTATGGTTCGTTGAAAAACATGGCCACCAGAGAACAGAGCATTTTTCTTTACATGGCTATATTCAAAACTTGTTTACACTATATTTATGCCCCCCTTCGAAGAAGAGGGGTATATTGTTTTGCTCATGTCGGTCCTTATGTCCGTCCACCAGATGGTTTCCGGATGATAACTCAAGAACGCTTAGGTCTAGGATCATGAAACTTGATAGGTAGATTGAGCATGACTCGCAGATGACCCCTATTGATTTTGAGGTCACTAGGTCAAAGGTCAAGGTCACGGTGACCCGAAATAGTAAAATGGTTTCTGGATGATAACTCAAGAACGCTTATGCCTAGGATCATGAAACTTGATAGGTAGATTGATCATGACTCGCAGATGACCCCTATTGATTTTCAGGTCACTAGGTCAAAGGTCAAGGTCACGGTGACCGGAAATAGTAAAATGGTTTCCGGATGATAACTCAAGAACACTTATGCCTAGGATCATGAAACTTCATAGGTAGATTGATACTGACTGGCAGATGACCCCTATTGATTTTCAGGTCACTAGGTAAAAGGTCAAGGTCATGGTGACCCGAAATAGTAAAATGGTTTCCGGATGATAACTGAAGAACGCTTATGCCTAGGATCATGAAACTTAATAGGTAGATTGATCATGACTCGCAGATGACCCCTATTGATTTTCAGGTCACTAGGTCAAAGGTCAAGGTCACGGTGACCCAAAATAGTAAAATGGTTTCCGGATGATAACTCAAGAATGCTTATGGCTAGGATCATGAAACGTCATAGGTACATTGATCATGACTCGCAGATGACCCCTATTGATTTTCAGGTCACTAGGTCAAAGGTCAAGGTCACAGTGACAAAAAACATAGTCACACAATAGCTGTCACTACAACGGAGAGCCCATATGGGGGGCATGCATGTTTTACAAACAGCCCTTGTTGCCACATTTATTGGCCAATCTTAATGAAACTTGGTCAGAATATTTGTCCAATGAAATCTCGACTGAGATTGATACTGGGTCATGTTAGCTCAAAAACTAAGTTACTAGGTCCAATAAATAAAAAACAACAACATGTTAATACTCTAGAAGTCACTTTGTTATGCCCCCTTTCGAAGAAGAGGGGGTATATTGCTTTGCTCATGTCGGTCTGTCGGTTGGTCGGTCTGTCGGTCCATCCACCAGGTGGTTGTCAGACGATAACTCAAGAACGCTTGGGCCTAGGATCATGAAACTTCATAGGTACATTGATCATGACTCGCAGATGACCCCTATTGATTTTGAGGTCACTAGGTCGAAGGTCAAGGTCACAGTGACCAGAAATAGTAAAATGGTTTTTGAATGATAACTCAAGAACACATAGACCTAGGATCATGAAACTTCATGGGTAGATTGATCATGACTTGCAGATGACCCCTATTGATTTTGAGGTCACTTGGTCAAAGGTCAAGGTCACGGTGACCCGAAATAGTAAAATGGTTTCCGGATGATAACTCAAGAACGCTTATGCCTAGGATCATGAAACTTCATGGGTAGATTGATCATGACTCGCAGATGACCCCTATTGATTTTGAAGTCACTAGGTCAAAGGTCAAGGTTATAGTGACCCGAAATAATAAAATGGTTTTCGGATGATAACTCAAGAACGCATATGCCTAGGATCATGAAACTTCATAGGTAGATTGATCATGACTTGCAGATGACCCCTATTGATTTTGAGGTCACAAGGTCAAAGGTCAAGGTCACGGTGACCCAAAATAGTAAAATGATTTTCGGATGATAACTCAAGAACGCTTTTGCCTATGATCATGACACTTCATAGGTACATTGATCGTGACCCGCAGATGACCCCTATTGATTTTCAGGTCACTAGGTCAAAGGTCAAGGTCACAGTGACAAAAATCGTATTCACACATTGGCTGCCACTACAACGGACAGCCCATATGGGGGGCATGCATGTTTTACAAACAGCCCTTGTTGTTCCGATCTTCATGAAACAGCTGACTTTTTCTCAGAAAAATCTAGTTCCCCCGGGTCTCAGGTGAGCGCCTCAAGGCCCATGGCCCTCTTGTTTCATTATTTATGGAGTTATTGTACTTAAGTTTATTTTCAAGGGACATAATTTGATATGAAATGTTTGTGTAAAAGTATGTTATCTTAGTTCAACAGCAAACTATTTTGATCATCCCAACCTCAAATAAGTCAAAGTTAAAAAGTAGAAAGTCTCAAGGAAGCAATATAATATATAAGGAAAGTATTTCAAATCTTCATATCTTTTATTTAATTTATGGTCAAAGTTTTTGTGTTTATTTGTTTTGTTTACTAAGTACAAGTCAGGAAAAACATTTAAAGCATTCATAATTTTAAAGCATTAAAAGCTTTAGAAACATCTTACAACAAAACAAACTCGATAAAAACTTGTTATTTTACTAAAACAAGGGCTGTTTGTAAAACATACATGCCCCCCATATGGGCTGTCCGTTGTAGTGGCAGCCATTGTGTGAATACGTTTTTTGTCACTGTGACCTTGACCTTTGACCTAGTGACCTGAAAATCATTAGGGGTCATCTGCGAGTCACGATCAATGTACCTATGAAGTGTCATGATCCTAGGCAAAAGCGTTCTTGAGTTATCATCCGAAAATCATTTTACTATTTCGGGTCACCGTGACCTTGACCTTTGACCTTGTGACCTCATAATCAATAGGGGTCATCTGCGAGTCATGATCAATCTACCTATGAAGTTTCATGATCCTAGGCATATGCGTTCTTGAGTTATCATCCGAAAACCATTTTACTATTTCGGGTCACCGTGACCTTGACCTTTGACCTAGTGACCTGAAAATCAATAGGGGTCATCTGCGAGTCATGATCAATCTACCCATGAAGTTTCATGATCCTAGGCATATGCATTCTTGAGTTATCATCCGGAAAACATTTAACTATTTCGGGTCACCATGACCTTGACCTTTGACCTAGTGACCTCAAAATCAATAGGGGTCATCTGCGAGTCATGATCAATCTACCCATGAAGTTTCATGATCCTAGGCGTATGCGTTCTTGAGTTATCATCCGGAAACCATTTTACTATTTCGGGTCACCGTGACCTTGACCTTTGACCTAGTGACCTCAAAATTAATAGGGGTCATCTGCAAGTCATGATCAATGTACCTATGAAGTTTCATGATCCTAGGCCCAAGCGTTCTTGAGTTATCATCTGACAACCACCTGGTGGACGGACCGATAGACCGACCAACCGACAGACCGACCGACATGAGCAAAGCAATATACCCCCTCTTCTTCAAAGGGGGGCATAAAAATAAATGTTTATGCTTGAAAACTTGATGGCTTGTGTAGAACTCTTACAAAAGAGAAAAAACTTGTTAAACAAAATGTTGTGTATTTACTAAAAAAAATTTATTTTTGATTCTTGTGAATTTCTTTTACTGTTGCAGTCTGCTGCTAAGCAGCACCCCTTTGTGGTATGGATGGATGCATCAGTACGTTTTACAACGAGGGACCTTAAAAATGAGTTCAAAGATGTTCAGCGAGTAGGGGTCAAGGCCTCTGAAGGTTATGCTCCTATAGCTGTAAGAACACATCCAAACACATTCAGATTTTTACAGGAAGAAGCGTGTGCATTTAAAGAGTTGAATGAATTTGAGGCTACATTTATTATGATATATGGAACCAAGTTTGTGTCGGAGTTTTTATTGAGACCCTGGGTCTCTTGTGCTTTGGCTGAAGGGTGTTTGGTCCCTGACCATAGTCCGTCAGAATATATCAATTGTGATAATCCAACTGTATATTTTGATTGTCATAGATTTGATCAGTCTGTTCTTAGTATTTTGTTGCATAGGATGTATAGTAAAGACATCGAAGAGCATAAAATGAAGCATGAATTTTATAAGTTTTGTAAAGGTGCTGATGAAATTCCATTTGTTCCACAGTTTTTGAACAAAATATATTCCCACTATTATGAAAAGTGTATGTGAAGTATTTGTTTTGGTTATATATGGAATTGTAATAGAAGTTTTGTGTTTATATATATTCAATTTGGTTGTTTCCGTTTACTCTGGTAGGAACAATTATTTAGTTGTGTATTGTTTTAATAGATATTACCCAGTATATATTATCGGAAAGATATTATACAAAATGAAAATTAACATGTTCTAATGTTTGTTCTCAATGACAGCAACAAATTAAACGCATACATAGTATGTTATTTATGCAGATGATTTTGAGTCTACACGTGGAATGCTACATTGCATGTTTTAAATACAGCTCATGTGTCACAATGTAGAAAGTCATATTGCATGTTATAAATATAGATAATGTTGTGTCACAATGGGGACATTCATATTGCATGTTATAAATACAGATTATGTTGTGTCACAATGCGGGCACATTTATATTGCATGTTATAAATACAGTTAATGTTGTGTCACAATGCGGGCACATTTATATTGCATGTTATAAATACAGATAATGTTGTGTCACAATGTGGGCACATTCATATTGCATGTTATAAATACAGTTAATGTTGTGTCACAATGCGGGCACATTCACATTGCATGTTATAAATACAGTTAATGTTGTGTCACGATGCGGGCACATTCACATTGCATGTTATAAATACAGTTAATGTTGTGTCACAATGCGGGCACATTCATATTGCATGTTATAAATACAGATAATGTTGTGTCACAATGCGGGCACATTCACATTGCATGTTATAAATACAGTTAATGTTGTGTCACAATGCGGGCACATTCATATTGCATGTTATAAATACAGTTAATGTTGTGTCACAATGGGGACATTCATATTGCATGTTATAAATACAGTTAATGTTGTGTCACAATGCGGGCACATTCACATTGCATGTTATAAATACAGTTAATGTTGTGTCACAATGCGGGCACATTCATATTGCATGTTATAAATACAGATAATGTTGTGTCACAATGTGGGCACATTCATATTGCATGTTATAAATACAGTTAATGTTGTGTCACAATGCGGGCACATTCACATTGCATGTTATAAATACAGTTAATGTTGTGTCACAATGCAGGCACATTCATATTGCATGTTATAAATACAGATAATGTTGTGTCACAATGGGGACATTCATATTGCATGTTATAAATACAGATAATGTGTCACAATGCGGGCACATTGATATTGCATGTTATAAATACAGATAATGTTGTGTCACAATGCGGGCACATTCATATTGCATTTTATAAATACAGATAATGTTGTGTCACAATGTAGGTACATTAATATTGCATGTTATATTTACAGATAATGTTGTGTCACAATGCGGGCACATTCATATTGAATGTTATAAATACAGTAAATGTTGTGTCACAATTCAGACAATACAGTAAATGTTGTGTCACAATGCAGACACACTCCTAATTGCATGTTTTGAATACAACTTATCTTGTGTCACAACGCGAACATTCATATTGCATGTTACAAATACCGCAAATGTTGTGTCACAATGCGGACGTTCATATTGCATGTGATAAATACAGCCTATGTTATGTCACAATGCAGACATTCAAAGTGAATGTTATATATACGGCTCACATTGTGTCTAAATGTGGAAAGTCACTTTGCATGTTATAAAAATAGCTTAAGTGTCTAAATGTGCAATGTCACAGGACATGTCATAAATACAGCTCATGTGTCTAAACATGGAAAGTCTACATTCCATTTTTAGCTCAACTATTATATTTGAAATATATATAGTGGAGCTATACTACTCACCCCGGCGTCTGCGTCAGCGTTAGCGTGCAAATGTTAAAGTTTTCGTACTACCCCAAATATTTTCTTTGTCCCTTGACATATTGCTTTCATATTTTGCATACTTGTTTACCAACATGACCCCAACCTATAAACAAGAGCAGACAACTCTATCAAGCATTTTGTCATAATTATGGCCCCTTTTCCACTTAGAATATGCAGCAAATGTTATAGTTTTTGTACAACCCCATTTATTTTCATTGTCCCTTGACATATTGCTTTTATATTTTGCATACTTGTTTACCAACATCACCCCAACCTATAAACAAGAGCAGACAACTCTATCAAGCATTTTGTCATAATTATTGCCCCTTTTATACTTAGAATATGCATATTATTGATAAATCTATGTTAAAGTTTGCGTACTACCCCAAATATTTCCTATATCCTTTGACATATTGCTTTTATATGTTGCATACTTGTTTACCAACATGACCCCAACCTATAAACAAGAGCAAACCACTGTATCAAGCATTTTGACGTAATTATGGCCCCTTTTACACTTAGATAATTGAACATTTTGCTTAAATTGCCATAACTTCTTTATTTATGATCACATTTTATTATTACTTTGACAAAATAACACTTACCTGAATACCACAATGGATTCCACCCAAACAATACCCCACGCCCCTACCCAAAATCCCTTCCCCCCAACCTCCTCCCCCCCCCCATTTTTTTTTAAACATCATCTAATAAATTACCACACCCCACATTATACCCCCCTCTCACCCCCACTCCCCTACCCCCCCAGCCCCCCCCCCCCATTTTTTTTTAACATCATCTAATAAATTACCACACCCCACATTATACCCCCTCTCACCCCCCCCCCCCTACCCCCCCCCCCACCTACCCCCCCCCCCCCAAAAAAAAAAAATGTTTTTTTTTAAACATCATCTAATAAATTACCAAATTACCACACCCCACATTATACCCCTCTCACCCCCCACCCCCACCCCCAAAAAAATATTTATTTTTTAAACATTATCTAATAAATTATCATGCCCCACATTATACCCCCCTCTCACCCCCCCCCCCCCCCCCCCCAAAGAAAAAAAATTGTTTTTCCTTTTTTTATTTTTGAAAGATCGTCTAAAAAAATTGAATATGAACAATTACCCCATGATGGCTTACATTATGGTGTCAAGCACTCAAATAGTCGAGCGCGCTGTCCGCTGACAGCTCTTGTATAAATACAGCTCACACTATGTTTAAATCTGCCATGCCACCTCACATCACTTGTTATAAATACAACTAATGTGTGAACTGTGTGGAATGAAAGTTTACATCGTTAAAATGAATTTACCAGCACTGGTATATCTGCAACTGGCGCACAAATATAGCACATAGCTATTGTAGCACATGCTAAGCTCGCTTCACTTAATGTTTCAGTGTACCGGTATGTTTTATTTTTAAATTGTCCATTGCTTCAAATATGTAAATATAAAAGACATCTGACAATATTTAATAAAATGTAGTATTGTTATTGTTTACAAATTTCGCATGACTTATTCTAAATAAATAAATGTGAACATGAAATTTGCATGGCATACATGTATGTTGGTTAAATGTACCGTAGGTTTTTCTAACCTAATGTCATATACCAAAATTCCTTAATCTCTACTACGGAATATTTTTATCCTGTCTAATCAGTTAATTAGTGTCTCAAAAAGTCAATGGTAAAGACTTTCCATCTTTCCAGACGAAATTGACTTTTACGACGGACTTCGCAAACAAGTAAAATTACTCACTCCTTTGCCGCTCCAGACAAACACACAAGAGACACACGCAATACATAACGTAGCCCACACAGCACACCATCATATCAGGGACCTACGGTATGCAGACATATTTATATATGTTTATGTGGGACCCTGATCGTAGCAACACCCTCCCTCTTTTACTATTAGTGACCATTAAGGTCTCACTGGCCACCGTACTCTGGTCTATTTGTATTAAGATATTTTTGTTTCTTCGGCGGAAGCCGGGCAAATTTGACTTACTTTGGCTCCAAATTAAATAGGTTCCCCTGGAAGATCACATGGGTCGATCAGCACATAAGATAGTCGTCGCGAACACTAGGCGATGACCTGTAAATAAACTCCGACATACCCACACATAGTCTTTCCATTTTTCCACTGGGTCATATAAGGTTATGGCCAGCAACAAAATATATTAAAATACAGATGTTTGTTCCGCTTTTATATAAGTAAACAGCTCTTAATATGTTGTTTTTAAATTGATTTTGTTTAGTCCATTGTACTTGTAATGTAGTATTTATTATTATTACCCCCGGTAGGGTGGCATATAGCAGTTGAACTGTCCGTCTGTCTGTCCGTCCGTCCGAAAGCTTTAACATTGGTCATAACTTTTGCAATATTGAAGATAGCAACTTGATATTTGACATGCATGTGTATCTCATGAAGCTGCACATTTTGAGTGGTGAAAGCTCAGGGTCAAAAGTTAAAAAATACAATCCAAGGGAAGTAATAAGCTTTAAAAGGGAGATAATTTATTAACCCCTGCCAAATGATATATTGAAATGTTATTTCAAAGCGGCGCAATAGCTAGTGGGCATTGTGTTTCTGACAAACACATCTCTTGTTTTTGTTACTAGTTTTGAGTCATGTACCTTACTTTAAAGTCTTTCATGTGCGCTCTATTGTAGTTCTTTAATTCATATTTATATTAATCAACGGGTATGTATGAAAATGAACTTACCATACCCCTCATAGAGATGCGAGGTTACGACCTTCGGTCGATCTGAATGTGTATTCGTAATCACTTTTCTAGTTGTGCATGCTTCATACGCTGAATAATAAAATAATTCGTATTTTTTCGGCGTAGCTGTATTCGCCAGCTTTTCACCTTACCTGACCTTTGTAACTGTCCAATAAAATTCAAATAAAATTTCCCGCGGCTAGGTCAGAATGAATACACTTCATTTATCCCATAGGTTGATTTGACAATACCGACAGAACATTGGAAACATGTCCGCGTCTTCGTAACACTGATGTTCTTCGTGTTCAGCATGAAACAATTTTATATTTAATGAAAAGGCTTAATAGATAGAACAGTTTTACACTCAATCTCGACATCAATACAGTTTTTATTTTTAGAGGATTGCTAGCGCGATAGTGTTTTTACTTAAAGGCTATGTTCTCATATTTAGTACTGACTTCCATATTCCTGTCAACATGTTAACATGTAAAAGTATAAAGAGCAGTGGAAGCGTGGCCTCACTTTTATGTATGCATTTCAACCCGCGAGGTATAAGGGCCAGTTCGCGGTTAGTGTTGGGAATGTAGAGTTCGTGGCCAGTAAAATAATCGTTATATAATAAAGACACTATCGCGTGAACTAGGTGAACTTGAATTTTCTTTAGACCAGAAAGATGTTCAATGAAGATATTCAGCGATATAATTATGGTATGTCAATAATAGATTCTTAATGTGTTTTCAACAATACCATGATAAATATTATTTTTAATTAATTTAACAAAAATTATTCCACCATATTGACTAATGTATTAAGCATGAGCGCGATGATTCTCGATACTGTTAATAATCGAATCAAATAGCAATGCCCGACAAA
The DNA here is from genome assembly GCF_020536995.1 of Dreissena polymorpha. Classification (NCBI taxonomy): domain Eukaryota; kingdom Metazoa; phylum Mollusca; class Bivalvia; order Myida; family Dreissenidae; genus Dreissena; species Dreissena polymorpha. The sequence goes on along the minus strand of NC_068355.1, from coordinate 146,825,793 downwards.
CCACTAAAACAGGTTTTTTCGAAGAACACGCGTATAAATATTTAAAATATATACGGATACTTCGCGTGTGGCCGGTTGACTCATATGTTTTAATTTCACTTCCATTCTTCTTTTGGTTTTCTGTTTTGTATCTATCGGTTTATGACCAGCAATATGTAATAATGTAAAATAAGCCGCGAAAACTCCGCGTAACATCCCGTACTGCAAGTGATGCAGCTAAGAACTGCACAGAAAAAGACATTCGCTATCCTTGATCTCATTCATTGAACGCTTTACCTTTCACAAACTCCAACTACAATCAACGCCGTATATCTTTTTTTAAAAGATATTTCTTGTTTTAATGATTTCTTGCGTTTTAGCTGATCTTAGCACAACGCTCTTATGGTGTACTTATGTCATAACATTTGGTCCGGCGTCCGGTGTAATTATTACTCATATGAACACTAGAAAACACATGGTCAAAACATTTTTCCCAATGATATCGAAATTGGACCGAGTGATGTGAAACACTATATCAAATTAAAGAAAGAAAGAAAAGACTTGTGAACTCTCAAAAAGTCACATGTTTGTCCAATCTTTATGAAGGTTTCCTAAAGCATGTTTCAGATATTCGACTGATATGAAAAAAGGTTCCGGTCCATTAACAAATATGGCGGTCAGCTGGTGGGGCAATCTTCATTACATTGCTATAATGATACCTTGTGAACATTCTAAGTCTTTTTTTCACGAAACTTGCTCAGAAAATTTCTTATTATGATATCTATATTTCTCTATCGAGTTTGAAAATGGTTCCGGTTCTTAGAAAAATATTTCCCAAGGGGCGGAGCAGTTTTCATTAAAAGCGTCAACGTTATTAAGATACTCCCATGTAGCAAAACGTGCATGTGCATTTATTGTCAACGCATGAGGCTTGAACTGTCTGTTCACTAATCGTGAGGCTCATTTTACTGCATTAATAACTGCATCGCAGTCATCAACAAGAACATCGCGTATAACCAAGTTTGGCTAAAGCCTATTATAATAACGCCTATTTATCTAGTTATTCATTCGACCATCAGTGACCATCCCAATGTGTGCATACATATTTCAAGCAGAACCAAACTTTTACCCTTTTCGTTTGCCCTAGCTGCCTTTGTACAACAAATTGTGCTACGTAAGAGAGTAAGTCGAAAAACATTTTATTTTGATAATTTATTAATACCCATTAAAGTTTGAACGAAACCCACGCAGCAGTCAACGAGGATTGTATGCACACATTTCGTGGTGGAAGAACGGATAAGCACTATGCCTAACGCCTCCCGCTTGGCGGAGGCTTTTCAACATTCGAGTATCGGAAAGCCTTCTTCAGGCTCCATAAATGATTTATCCACCCTACGCGCATTCTTCAATATGCAGAAAGACAGCAGGAAACATCACGATGAGTATGAGTTTTAAATGTCTGGATTGCTAAAGGTGGATATTTAACCTGTAAAAAACCAAATACTTTCCGACGATGTCGAGTAACAAGCGGCGTTAGTTTAATCATGTGACGATTCAACTCCATGACGCTTTCATTTTCACCTTTTACGATCTGCTCGGGTTTAAAAAATAAAGAATCGTGTTAGATGGATTTCATGAGATATTGAGTAAATATCGATATGTTCCAAAACTTTCCGAATTGTTGCAAACATCTACGGTTAGGATGTCGACGTTTTTCAGTTTTGCTTTTCTGCTTAGACACCGACTGTCCCATGTGGTTGCAAAAGCGTAACGATTTACACGGAATAGTCCCAGGTCATTGCCGAGACGTCCTCGATTCAGCCAAAATGTGGCAAAATGGCAACGGGTGTCTGGTGGACTGCAGGTATAAGTAAAAATCCAAATGCAATCATTAGAACATACCGGGTATATATATTTATAGTCAGTTACTTGGGGCGGCGTATATATATAAAGGGCAAACTAATTTTATTTTTTAGGTTTATTTAGAACCCGCATGAGAGCACGATTGGCCAGTACCATTTCAATGCTATACAGTTTGTTAAGATTGTCTTTACATTGAAAATGGAAGAACTCCTGTATATGTATTCTAGAAAAAGAATCTCGAGGAATATTAATATATGATACGTGGTCTGTTGGCTCATTGTGTATTTGATAATTACTTGCTTTTGATTGCATGTTTTAAACACAATAAAACATATATCACCGGATTCATTTTATGTCTCTGGGACTGACAACCAAGAGGCATATAGTTTTGCCCGTCAGTCCTTGCGCCCGTCTGTCGGGTTTGTGTGTCGCAGCTAAACTAATAAAACCGGTAATACATATTAACTTGCATGCGCGCACATTCATATGTTGATCAGATTTTAAAAGAAAGACATTTTGAACCTGTGTAGCGCTTACCTCAGCAAGTAAGCAAGTATTGTTGCTACATCGAAGAATCTTTATTAAAATATGTATTAGCATTTTAGCTAACACAAAGTAGATATTAATTCGGGGAGGGGTCATTGTCAAAATCGGAAACATACCAGCTTGTTAGGTCGCTTAAGAAACATTTCAAAGAAATGTTTCCATGGTACATATAATTTCTAGTTTAAGGTTAAAATAATATATTAATAATTCGAGTGAACTTTAAAAAAAATATGTAAAAAAGTTATTATCCCCACGCTTTTGAAAAGCGTGGGGAAATTGTGGTTATCTCCGCCGTCTGTCCGGTTGTCCGTCTGTCTGTCTGTCCGTCCGTCCGTTCGTCCGTCTTGGCCACTATCTCCTCCTTCACTATACGCACTAGAACCTTGAAACTTAACACACATTGTAGCTATGAGCATATGTGAATTTTGATCTGACCCCTGATTCAAAAGTTATGGGTGTTGGGGCGGGGCCGGGTCAGAGATTTTCACTCATTTGTTTAGGTTATTTTACTATAATTTCTTCATTTCTACACCGATTGTCTTCAAATTGATACCGAACCTCTCTTATGACAATACGGTCAATCTCAACTATGCATGGCCCCATTACCAACCCTGGGGCGCCCCGCCCACATAGGCCACACCCACCCAAAATTGCAGTTTTACTATAATTTCTTTATTTCTACACCGATTCACTTCAAATTGATACTGAACCTTTTTTATGACAATACGGTCAATCTCAGCTATGCATGGCCCAATTACCAACCCTGGGGCACCCCGCCTACATAGGCCACGCCCACCCAAAATTGCCTTTTACTACAATTTCTTCATTTCTACACCGATTCACATCAAATTGATACTGAACCTCTCGTATGACAATACGGTTAATCTCAACTATGCATGGCCCCATTACCAACCCTGGGGCGCCCCGCCCACATAGGCCACGCCCACCCAAAATTGACTTTTACTATAATTTCTTCATCTCTACACCGATTCACTTCAAATTGATACTTAACCTCTTTTATGACAATACAGTCAATCTCAACTATGTATGGCCCCATTACCAACCCTGGGGCACCCCGCCCACATAGGCCACGCCCATCCAAAATTGCCTTTTACTATAATTTCTTCATTTCTACACCAATTCACTTCTAATTGATACTGAACTTCTCTTATGACAATACGGTCAATCTCAACTATGCATGGCCCCATTACCAACCCTGGGGCTCCCCTGGGTCAAACATGCGGCGTGGGGATACGCGTCGGCCTCTGCCGCGCCATTTCTAGTTACAGTTAAAATACAATTGACGTTAACGTGTTATTGTGATGGTTCTATAATATCTAAAGAGAATTAATTACATACAAAATAACTAATTTTTAAACACTGCAAAGTTTTATAGAATAAATACTCTCCAAAAACAATCCTCAATATTTACATTCAACGTAAATTAAATTGGAACCGGTCATTATGCCGACTTGATCGAACACGTTCTCATCGCGGATTAATATCTTCGATTATTCATGTAAGAACTACTTTCAGTTGGCGGTTGTAGCCATTTTCGGCCATTTCAGTGTATAATATAACATTTTGTATCCATTTCAATCACTGGTTCAGGAAAAACATCCACCATGGCCGATAGGGAGGATAATGTTTACCAAGCAAAACTGGCCGAGCAGGCAGAACGATACGATGGTAAATGGATATCTTTCGCTATTATGTGATCGAAAAAAAAAATTGATCTTATTTCAGGAAGTATCAGAGAAAACGTCAACGTCTTTTTTTTTTTACTTATGTCTGATACTGTTGATGACATTTACAGAGACTGATCAATATGCAATTTAAAAAAACGCAGAACAGTGCGATGCACTCAAATTCGGCTGTTGTATCACTAGTGACCATGGAAATTTTGACAGGTGGAAGCCATCTTGAATCTATTTCTAATGAGTCAGAAATAATATCTTAAAGGCAAACGGCGTACACTTTGTCTGAATGAGTTTACAATAAACAAATAACCTATTTTTCGACTTGCCCTACACCCAATGTGTGTCGTTCAAGTTAATTATTTGCAACCAGGCATATTATCTTGCGCTAGACTACGACTTTTTGGTTGCCACTCCTTTATTCATGTCAATGTTAAAGAACTTGGATTAAGTTGCAAACACAATTAATTTCCTTCATTGCTTTGAATATATCTTCTTAGGCATTATGACAATTGTCAAGTAACTCCAGTGTCAGACGTTATTTTCAAAGATAATAGTTTGTGTAATCAATTCATTAATTGAAATGTTTCAATTGCGTTTTATTATAAGTGTACAAATGTGTTTTAAACACATTGAAGATTCATACATGTGTTGTGTTTTCTTTTTTTCACTATTTTGGGGTCCCTTTGGATTGGGAAAAATTGCTACATCTAGAAAAGTGGGATATACGTGTGGTTGTTTTGCTAATAAATCCTTCAAATTTTGAGAATAAACTTATATCTTTTTTAAAGTTCAACTTACATTGTACACTGTAACTCCAATATAACGCGGATGACGGGGTCCAAGCCACGCAACAGCGTTATAAACGGACAGCGTTATAAGATTTGAGCTTATTTATTTAAGGGGCTATAAAAACAGGTAAAGTATAGCCTATAATATAGGTCCTGTGTATCGTCATGCTGTGTTGTCTTCCGCAAATACATGCACATAAACCGAATCAAACGATAAAAGTATACATACCGCTTTTCTAATGTGCACATTTATCCGATAATCCAATATAATTACATCACTTACGAAAAAAAAAATGTTTAACATTTATGACAAGAAATATGTTTACGAACTTCGTAAACAAATTCATATGCCTACGCCATTTTTCAGAAAAATTAGTACAGTGCATTATGGGACACATCTTTCATTGGACAAGCGAATTTAAATTTAGATTGAATGCAATACGATACATGTACAAAGAAATGTTTTATTGCATCATGTAAAAAAACGTGCTTTCCGTGGACTTTCTGATAACGGGCAAAAATTAAAGTGCACTCTGTTAACTATTACACTGCGTTAGCATGTAAATAAATCGTCAGGATTTTTAAATTTATTCTTCGTATACGTACTGAAACATTAAACACACAAAGATATTTTTATTTATCAAGCATGTGTAGCATATAATAAACAATAACCGACTTACACAGCCATAGTATATACAATGAAATACAATACACGACAGGGGTTTTTTTAGAGAAAGGGGAAGACGCTGGGTGAAAGGGGAAAAAAAGAGTGCGAAAGAGACATATTAGGGGAAAAAATAAAAAAAAACTGTTCATTCCAATGTCTATTACTTATCAAAAGAGGCTTGTCTCTGTCCTTTTTGTTCTTAAACACATTTAACACGAATTAAAGTCAAAGTCCTTAATAAAGTTGCAGGTGTAGATCTAATAATGGGAAATGTTTTCAACTATATTTCTGTACTGGGGCTGGGGACCGATGTCAATTTTCTGATTTCAATTTGATTATGAATGGGTTGACGATCTTGATCTGCTACAGTATTGGAAGGGAAAGGAGCGGCAGCTGCCGATTGTATACTTTCACTTTCACAATGTTCGATGTTGATTACCCCAGAATCCTGCTGGGTTATAACGGTTTTCGATGATTCTTTCTTAAAAAATGCCTCGATGCGTTCAGTATCTTGCGAGTCCGATGTTTTATTTTGTTTGTGTAAGACCGCCAATTGTGAGTCATTTTTTCTGTTTTCACGTTTATATCTTGGCTTGCACATAGCCCGGATAAAAATTCGACTGGTTTCCGGTTATTAATTGACGAAACACCCTTCCCGCGCAAGACAGGTATCCAGTAAAATAGTCACATGATTATTACGATTAGTTGCCCAGTTTACATGACGTAATTTAAGAGCTATATTTAGAATAACTGGGATTCCCAATTTTTTTGTGTTCGCCTGGTGAGAGAGAGCGAGATCGTTGTACATGGTGCAAATTTGTTAATTGTCGAATGCCCAAAGGAAAAATAAACATTTCTTTGAGAGAAAATATTATATTTTGGTGAAAAATGATATTTTTGGTGGGGAAATTGTATTTTGAGGGGAAAAATTCTGGTAGGGGAAGACGCCGACTATCGGCGTCACTTTCTTAGTAAAAAAAAACCCTGCACGATAAATACAAAACATAAACAGGTAATCGTTTTAAATAACTTTAATTTGATAATTATTCCGCTTGCACTTCCCTTATTGAAATTAGCGCACCGAACTGCTCCTATAGGGAATACATGTAATAAACACCGGCTCGCGAGTTTTCACACCTTTATTGACATTACACAACAGATTAACACCAATTAGCTGTCGAGTGTCGTTTAACCTCTAATCGATTAAAATCAGTTAAACGGACGGATAAAGCAATCAAGCTGTGATTGCCGGCTTCTTTGAACTCATGAAGATACATGAAGTTGCATAACATGGATTTGAATCAGTATGGAAGGTTGGAGAAAAAACGGGATCCAAGGACCCCCCGCGTTATATTGGACACAGCGTTATAACGGACCGCACTATATTGGAGTTACAGTGTATAGAGCTGGATTGGAACTAAATATTGAGATCTAAAAAAAAAATTGTGAAACTTTCAATTGAGAATTTTTAGGTCCTGTCCGGAATTTTTTATTTTTCCATGGGGAATGGGGACTTAATTGAGAAAAAAAACTATTTCATGTGGAAATAGATTTTTTTACTTGACTGAAGGGCAGAGGGATATATAATTGGTGTTGTCTATTTCTGTCACAACCTTTTCTTGACAATATCTTAGAAACTGCTTAAGACACAAACATTAAAATTCATGGGTCACAGGCAGGGTTTTTTCCCACTTTTTGGGAAGATAGCCCATGGCTTTGGAATTGGGAATTTTATCGGCATTTTCATGAAATTGGCAAAATGAATTAATTAGCCTTTTTTTTTCCACACGAAAAGTCCACTGATTAGGAAATACTAAATTTCATATTACTCTTGATAATCATTCAAATTAAAAGAACAAAATCATATAATACTTGGTTAGATGTAATTGAATTAAAATTGAGTTAAATACGCATTAGACACTTAAAAAAAAATTTTTTTTGGGAAATTGGGAATTTTTTGCCACATTTTGGGAAAAAAGTATACTTTTGGGGATTGGGAACATAGCCGAATTTCGGCTATAAAATCGGGCCAAAAAAAACCCTGACAGGTGTATAGATATAAATGAGGATAGCCATAACACTACACTTTCATAAATTTGAGTTATTGCGGCTCCCCTTTGTTTTTATGCCCCCGGTAGGGTGGCATATAGCATTTGAACTGTCTGTCCATCCGTCCGAAAACTTAAACATTGGCCATAACTTTTGCAATATTGAAGATAGCTACTTGATATTTGGCATGCATGTGTATCTCATGGAGCTGATCATTTTAAGTGGTGAAAGGTCAAGGTCATCCTTCAAGGTAAAAAAACACCAAATCCAAGGGAAGGAACAAGCTTTAAAGGGAGATAATTTCTATTTATCATTTGACAGGTACAGATCATTTTTACAAGGGAAGTAATATTTTTTATAGGGATATAATCAAAAACAAATAAATCAAAGTAGTGCAGTAAGGGACATTGTGTTTCTGTCAAACACATCTCTTGTTTTTATATGCTTTACATTTTCTGGGCTACATGTATATCTCAGATAACCATGCAAGATTTTAAAATAAAACTAAAAAGTGTATTGATATCAATGAGGAAAAAAGCAATGCAATGGAAGCTTAACCCTGAACTTTCTTAAACAAGAGTACTGAGTTGTTAACCTTTGTTGTCTTTGTGTGTGGTAAATTTTCAGGGCTATATCTCAGATACACGATTTCATCATTAAATTTCATGGTTGTATTGATATCTATGATGAGAATTGAAATGCATTAAATCAATGAACCTACACTTAATTGTTTCCTTTAAGGATTATAATGTATATAAAGGGATTTGTACCCATCCATAAACAAAATAAATTTTGGCGGGGGGGTATTGTTTCACTGAATTAGCATGTATTCTTTAAAATTGTCTTAAATATTCATTTACACGCAAAGGTGTGTACATCATAAACTGGCTTCTTATTTCAATTAAGCATTGATTTTTTTGTTTTGAAAGGATGATGCAATTTTTATTTCACTTTTCTAACCATGTTGCACTTTGATTTTGTAGTACTAAAGATCATCTTGGGAAGATTTGTGGTACGCTCATCATTACTTGTCACATTGTGATGATAATGTCAAAATGTATTTCTTAATAGGAAAAGTAGTAAAATTGATAACTTGCATCATCCTTTCATGTTTAATAAAACAAGTATTTTTTTAAAAATTTGAAAATGTACAGAAGTTTCGGGTGATTTGATCTTGTGACATGCGTCTCCACAAATCTTTCTGGATGAGATTTGGTAAGTACAGTGACTTACATATATACATCAATCACTTAACCAAAGTCTGGTGTAATAGAACATATTTTACTACCACTTACTCTGTTATTGGAATATAAATAAATTTCAAGACATAATTAAAACTTAATTATTGAAGTTCTAATGTGTATTATATACCTAGAAATATAAAAAATATTGGAACATAACTTTTGATGTAATGTTAATATAAATAAAGTGAAGAATGGATTTGTTTCGATTTGAGTTACTAAATGTTGTACTGACATTTGAATTTTATCTTGTAATATATCCCTTTCTAGACATGGTGAAGGCTATGACAAAAGTTGCTCAGATGGGTAATGATTTGTCAGTGGAAGAGAGAAACCTGTTGTCAGTGGCATACAAGAACGTGATAGGAGCTCGTAGGGCGTCTTGGCGGATATTGAGTGCCTCTGAACAGAGAGTGCAGGAGAAGGGTGCTGCAAGCAATGAGCTGGACATGATCGTGAAGTACAGACGTCAGGTATGAACCATTTGCTCACATTTATGTTAGTTGACTGTATATTTAAATTTTTTATGACATGAGTTATTGCACACTGGCTGGCATTGTCTCACTGTACACAATTAAACATGCTATTTAATTAATCTGTACACTGTACACAGAGATTAAATTAAACTGTTTTAGTCTGGTATTTTGAATTGAAATGACCAGTTTACTTCATATACAAGCATCCATTTTGCTACCCTTGGTTTGATTTTCATGCCCCAGGTAGGGTGGCATACAGCATTTGACCTGTCTGTCTGTCCGTTCGTCCGTCCAAAAACTTTAACATTGACCATAACTTTTGCAATATTGAATATAGCAACTTGATATTTGGCATGCAGGGCTTTTTTTCCTTCTTTGCGAGTGGCCCTGGAAGGACATTTCACAATTTTGATAGGGACAATTCACAAACCTTACAGGGCCGTGAATTTTTACAAAATTGGCCGTTTTTCACAATTTCAACAATTTCACGGCTCGGTTTTTCACAATTTTAAGAAGTTCGCGACTCAATTTTTCACAATTTTGAATAGTTAGCGACTCAATTTTTCACAATTTTGAAAAGTTCACGACTCATTTTTTCACAATTTTTTAAAGTTCACGACTCATTTTTTCACAAAGTGAGGGTGCCAGGGCCGCTTCACAAAGTCAGGAAAAAAAGGCCTGGCATGCATGTGTATCTCATGGAGCTGCACATTTTGATTGGTGAAAGGTCAATGCCATCCTTCAAAGTCAAAGGTTAAAAAAAAATCAAAGCGGCCCAGAAGGGGGCATTGTGTTTCTGACAAACACATCTCTTGTTCTTTCTAAATTTAGATCCAATGTTAGTAAAGTATAATACCATTTCACTTTATGTTGTGAAAGTTGATGAGCTTTGAAATGTCTAATTTTATGTTATGATAGAAGATGAACATTTACATGTCTGTTATGATAGTTGATCAAAATTGAAATTATTATGTTAAGACCTAAGGACTAAAAAACCTATAATGAAATAATTTAAATGATTTCAGATTGAAAAGGAATTGAATGATACATGCCACGATGTCCTTGATTTGCTTGACAAGCACCTTATTGGTTCTTCCACTGGAGAGTCTAAAGTGTTCTTCTGTAAAATGTGAGTATGGACAACTTGTCTCTATGCTGTCTTTATTCTTGTACCAGTCTGCAAAATTCCCCTATTGCCTGATCGCCAATGCGGTGAATTCTCGGCTCTGGCGATAGAAAAATTGAATATAGATCGCCTGAATTGCGATGAAAAAAAAATCAGAGAAAATAAACAAATAAATAATCAATTTACCCATTTCAGGTGTAAATTATTACAGTGACACCGCTTGGTTACTTCCCTTAGTTTTCTATCATTGGTGATCTCCTTTAGCTGTTAAAGGGAGTTTGAAGTCTGGCTCGCGTATTAAAAATGTTGTAATACTTTTGGTAAACTGAACGTGAATTCTACGCCGATAAATGAAATACACTGTAACTCCAATATAGCGCGGTCAATGGGGTCCAAGCCGCGAAACAGCGTTATAACGGATCCGCGTTATAGGTTTTGAGCTCATTTACTGCAGGGCGCTATAAAAAAAACAGGTATAGAATAGCCTATAATATAGGTCATGTATATTGCCATGCTGTGTTGACGCAAATACATGCATATAAACCGAATCGTATCGATAACAGTATACATACCGCTTTTCTTATGTGCACATTTATCCGATAATCCAATAAAATTGCAACATCACTTAAAAAATAATAATCTTGAACATTAATGACGATATATGTTTAAGAAATTCGTAAACACAACCGTACGCATATATGTCATTTTCAGAAATGCATTGCATTATGGGGCAGAGCTTTTTTGGACGAGCGACTTTAAATTTAGATTGAATGCAATACAACTCATGTACAAAAAATTGTTTTATTGCGTCATACGCATGCAAAAAACGTGTTTCCCGGGGACTTTCTGATACCGCGCGAAAATGAAAGTGAAACTCTGTTAACAATTGCCGGTACACTGCGTTCGCATGTAAATAAATCGTCTGCATTATTTAATTTCTTATACACGAACTGAAAGATTAAATGACATAATACTAGAATGATAATGAAATGACAGAAAAAGTTGTTTTATACAGTAGGCAGTATATTTCACAGCCGCTCATTTAATATAGTCAAACTGCAACCATATCAAAGTAAGAATGTTTCAATCGTTTTGAATTACTTGAATTGTATAACTATCCCGCTTGCACTTAACTTATGGAAATTATTGCACTGAACCGCTCTGATGAGGAATACATGTAATAAACACTGACACGCGAGTTTTTCACACCTTTATTGACATTACACAACAGATTAACACCAATTAGCAGGGTCTTCCCCAGGCCATTTAAGCGCCCCTTGCCGGGGCGCTTGAATTTCGAAATCAGAGTCCCCGGGGCGCTTGAAATTTTCCGATCAGTGTATTCTTCAGTAAAATAAAGTGGAGATTGTCCAAAAAATCAAGGTTTCCCTATCAGTGTATCAATATTCCCTGTTTTAAAAGAGCACTCGGTACCTACTTTCACAAGTAATCGCCATAAACACCACATGGGGTAATGGATAATCCACTGATAAGAGAACAGCATGACGCGCGTATCGATTATTCTAGCCACATTACACGGTCATTTAAATGCTGACAAGGATGTATCTGGTAACTTTCCAGTCGTCAAACTGTGAAGTTCATCGTCCAATCGGTTACGCGAATGCTTATGAGGGCGGGGTTAACTATCAACCATTATTTTTGATTGACGTCGGGCATGAAGTAAGAGTTTATCGCAGCTTGATTAGTAAGAAGTTGTACCATTTGAGTAATATAAACCGGTAATTAGTACAGTACAGAACATTAAAGACGGTTTCGGGCATCATCATCACACCTTTTTACTGTAAACAAGTGTTACCTATGACTCATAATTAATACGAGAAATTAATTGCAAGTGGTAAACAATTAATTATTATAGCGAGTAAGTTGTGCAAATGACTCCCGGTTACAATTATGTGATAACAATTTATTTAATTCCAGTACATGTATATTTCAACATGTCCATTTATAGAACCAGGGTTTTTTTTTACTAAGAAAGTGACGCCGATATTCGGCGTCTTCCCCTACCAGAATTTTTCCCCTCAAAATACAATTTCCCCACCAAAAATATCATTTTTCACCAAAATATAATATTTTCTCTCAAAGAAATGTTTATTTTTCCTTTGGGCATTCGACAATTATCCAAATTGCACCAAGTACAACGACCTCGCTCTCTCTCTCTCCAGACGAACACAAAAAATCTGGGAATCCAAGTTATTCTAAATATAGCTCTTAAATTACGTCATGTAAACTGGGCAACTAATCGTAATAATCATGTGACTATTTTACTGGATACCGGTCTTGCGCGAAAAGCGTGTTTTTCGTCAATTAATTACCGGAAACCAGTCGAATTTTCATCCGGGCTATATGCAAGCCAAGATATAAACGTGAAAACAGAAAAAAATGTCTCACAATTGGCACTCTTACACAAACAAAAAAAACATTCGGACTCGGAAGATACTGAACGCATCGAGGCATTTTTTAAGAAAGAATCATCGAAAACCGTTATAACCCAGCAGGATTCTGAGGTAATCAACATCGAACATTGTGAAAGTGAAAGTAGACAATCGGCAGCTGCCGATCCTTTCCCTTCCAATACTGTAGCAGATCAAGATCGTCAAGCCATTCGTCATGAAATTGAAATCACAAAATTGACATCGTCCCCCGGCCCCAGTACAGAAATATAGCTGAAAACATTTCCCATTATTAGATCTACACCTGCAACTTTATTAAGGACTTTGACTTTAATACGTGTTAAATGTGTTTAAGAACAAAAAAGGACAGAGACAAGCCTCTTTTGATGAGTTATAGACATTGAAATGAACAGTTTTTATTTTTTCCCCTAATATGTCTCTTTCGCACTCTTTTTTCCCCTTTCACCCAGCGTCCAGCGTCTTCCCCTTTCTCTAAAAAAAAACCCTGAGAACTGATTAACCTCGTTTTTCTGACATTTATTCGACACGTAATGCGCTTTAACAAATTTTCGTTGAATAAATTACGCACACTTGTAAATGTTTCGTTCGATAATCGATAGTTAGAAGACTGATGATGGCAACCGGCCGTGATCCTCGTGGACAACGTGAATTTCATGCATAATTCCGTCAAAACATTTATTCGACTCGTAAAGTGTTTAAACAAATTGAATTTATAACGCAACGGTTAATATTTGTTGAAATCTCAAATGGGAATAATTAAATTTGTAATCCGAAACCCATTCCCGTAAGTCGATGTTAACGCGTTTTTAATCCGAAACACACTTCGGAATGTAAATGTTACCGCAACATTAAATATTTTTGCTTCAAATTAGCAGTGCAAATTTTATTTTGTGTCGAATCTTTTTCTCATTTAAAAAGAGCGCGAAAATTATGCAGCATGTACAACGTCGCGTCTATTGCATACAAATGGCGTGTATTGAGCGTTTTAACAAGCACACAACAGGTCAGGGAATTGACGCATATTCAGACGCAATATTTCATCAAATCTATAAATAGTCACTTAAAAAATGGCAAGGTTTGTGTTAAAGAAATAACTGAAAGCTTTTATCGTAAATATTTACCAGAAAGAGATTGATAAAAACGGAATAAACGGGATTATCGGATAATAAATAGAAACTTGAAAAATAGTAAGTATACAGTAATAGAGTCGGGTTGAAACGGATGTATTGGTGAATCGTTCGAGTCGGGATTTTACTATCTGTGCGGAAAAGTTTTAAAACAATTAAACAATAATAAAAAAATATATTTTTAAATGACTGGGGGAATTTTTTGAAGAGTCATAGCGCACCAAATGACGTCTTTTGACGCTGTTTTTCTTTGAGTTATAACGCACCACAGAACGTGAATTGACACGTAAAATTTAAAAAAAAATCAACGTATGGAGGGGACACCCCTCCGGAACCCATAGCCGATCGGCCCCGGGGCGCCTGAAAAAAATACTGGGGAAGGCACTGAATTAGCTGTCGATGTTGTTTAACCTCGAGGCGATTATAATCGGTTCAACGAACGGTTGAATAAAGCAATCAACATGACTGTGATTGCCGCCATCTTTGAATTGTCTGAAAATACATGAAGTTGCATAATACGGATTTGAATCAGAAATCAAATGGAAGGTTGGAGAAAAAATGGGATCCAAGCACCCCTCCGCGTTATATTGGATTCAGCGTTATAACGGAGCGCTTTATATTGGAGTTACAGTGTAATAGTGCGAATTTTTGTTTTTAAATTAAGTAAAACGGTTGAATGTGTGTTATTAATAGCTTTAATTTTTAAATAACCGTAACAGTGAAGCACTTCAATATTTACACGTCATAAAGCCGCCGATGATGCTTTTAAAATATCTGTTTATTATCATGATCGACGGATGTAAAAGCTTATCCGGTCAACTAGCATACATGGGCATTCACTCTAAACAATTAAGGCTTAGATAAAAAGATGAAAGCGAGTGTCATTTTGCCGACAGTTTTGATAGTTTTCTGTTCTGGAAGCGCTTTAGTACACCGCCTTGCAGGGGGAGTTAAGCAGTACATTAACATCAAAAGTAACCAATGAGAACGCGCGCAGTGTATATACATGTACATAAAAGTAAATATGCATACGATTTACTCTAGGGTGTTATACTGTTAACTTGTTTCGTGTTTCAAACACTTAAAAAATTCTTCCCCAGTCAAGGCCATCCTTAAAAATTCTTTTGTTTGGCATAACCCGACCGATCCCACTAAAATCGGCCCGACTGATTTTTTTGTTACTTTCCCAAAAAATTTTTTTTTGCTCGCCGAAACTTCTTTCCGCTAAATTTGTCCTTTCCGCTTTTTATCCTCTCCGGTTATTTGCGTCATTTAATTGAATGCTCTTTCAAGGATATCTAGAATAGCAATGCACAAAACGCGTACCGGTATTTATTTGAGTAGCCTATTTATTTGACATATGCATATGCAATTAATTAGACTTTAAATACAATTAAACCGCTCTTGTTTTTCTAGTATCCCTTTAATTAAATTACGCTGCTGTCAATAAGGATAGTTTGGGAGTATTAAAAACAAATTAATTATTATCACCGTTCAATTCTATTTGACAATTGGCGAGATGTGAAATATTATCGCCATATAACTAATTAATTAATTATCACTCTTTAATTCAGATTGGTAAATATTCCGTAGAAAGATAAAAAGTGGTCAGCTTAGAAATATTAATTGACAGGTATTGTCACGTTTTTGTTTCATTTGCTTATCTCTTTATACGACTTTCCGACTGGTAGCTATTTTGGAGGCAGACAGCAATATTAAATGTGTATTCAAATTATACAACATCTGCGCATGAATGACCCAATATTATCCGATAGCTCCACCCGTTCTCACGTTTCATTCGACAACGTCGTGTCATGTGTAAGCGAGCTCAATGCTGATTGGCCAGCTACCATGTGCACTTCATTAACAATAAGGTCAAGCAATGTCTAATCGGGTACAGACCGCGTTTCGTTAACTGTCGAATTGCAAACACTTTCATTGAAACAAAGAGACAAATATAGAAAACCAGTCCGGATTTAAAAGGGCAGATGTTTTCAACAAAATTTTACTAGATTTTAGCATTTTAGATTTTTCTTGAGCCAAATTTTCAATAGTTTTGCAAATGACTCAAATGGCGAACGACAGCGCGAGCATTGCAAACGTGTTATTATTAGTATAAATGCTCACTACTACAGGGCTCGCTCTGTCGTTCGCCATTTGCGAAAGTATAGCGAATTTGGCTCTAGAAAACTATAATTTGCGAATATGCTTAAATCTCGTTAAATTTCATTGAAAATATCTGCCTTTTTTATCCGGAGTGTTTTTCTAAAACTATTTTTCTCTTTGTTTCCATGAACAATTTGAAGCGCATATTGGAGCGGGCCAATCAACATTGAGTTCGCTATCGAGTAATATTGGGTCATTCATGCGCAGATAATGGAATACACAGTTGATATTGTCGTCTGCCTACAATATAACGGCCGATGGCAAAAGTCGTATAAAAAATAAGTAAATAAAAAGAAGCTCTTTATAGAAAAAGTAGACTTACGAATACATGTGCGGTGATACGGACGGTACAGAAAAATCTTTACCAATTTCCTTTCATGAGGCAGAAGACTTGGAGCTTTATTTGATAATTATCTTTCAGTTTGGTATATGTCCGAGTTCAATGTCAGAAAAAAAAACTACAAAAAAATAAAATCCCTACCTACCGACCCACCCATATTTACCTGGGTCGCGTTATGCCAAACAAACAATTTTTTAAGGATGGCCCAATGTGCAATTTATTTTGAATTCATAACCATACTCGCATAAAATAACTCACCCGTGTATATTGCCAATGTATCCATACATCGACGACTTAATTTTATATCCCACTTAGTGTATTATGTAAGTAACTGCATACAAATAAAAAATATTTTTCAAAATATAGTGATCAGTTAAATCAAAACACTTGAACTCATGAGCCCTGGTGTTTTTCATTCATATTATTAAGATCGATACCCCTGAGCACCCGTTTTGTATTTTTACTGGTAACTACTTGCTGCCGAGAATTACACTTTTATTGTACTGCTAAAGCCAATAATATATAAACTGAAACTGAAAGCTATTACAGAATAAAAGTTTGAAACCTGGAATACTGATTTGTTTACAATCTTGCCGTTACCCACCAAATGCAATCTTTATATAACGACTGTGTTCGTCCTTTCATGATAATGTCATTGTAAATTAATTCATTTTTTTTCTGGCTATGAAAAGTTTCCTCTGGCTATGACAGTTTGGCAATGAAGACAAAAAAGTGAGTTTTGCAGACTGCTTGTACAGCAATTAACAACAGCCTTCATGTACTCATTTGACATGAGAGCTTGTCTAAATTATCTTGCTATTCAGTGATATTTAAAAGATACTTCATGCCCTACATGTAGTAAACAAATTTAAATAAATACTTGCCTGGGTTTTATTTTAACTTCCCCATGCTTTGGACTAGTGGGTAAGCGTGAAGACAGTTACAATTTATTGAATGATTTTAATATTCAGATCGGATAAGTTAATGAAATACATTTAATAGTTTGTTTAAATTAACTTAATTTATTCAATTTAAGATAAACTCCCAGCATTTAAGTTTTAACCTGTTTCTCTGTTTGATTCAGGAAGGGCGATTACTACAGATACTTGGCCGAGTTTTATATTGGAGATGAACGAAAGAAGTTTGCAGAAAATGCCCTGGTTGCATACAAAGCTGCCAGTGACGTTGCTATGAGCGACCTTGCACCCACCCATCCCATCAGATTGGGTCTGGCCCTCAACTTCTCTGTTTTCTACTATGAGATCCTAAACTCACCTGACAGGGCATGTAGACTCGCAAAATCTGCATTTGATGATGCCATTGCAGAGTTAGACAACCTAAATGAAGACAATTACAAGGATTCAACACTTATCATGCAGCTCTTGAGGGACAACCTGACACTCTGGACATCTGACATGGCACAAGATGGTAAGAACATATTTTGTATTTACCAGTGACTGAAAAAGCAACAACTTTGCTTACCCTTTTAAGTAGTTCATTCTTATGGAAAACTGCGTATTGATAAGCGAAAATCTAATAAGTCGTTCACAAATTTAATATTCAGAGCTTCGTTTCCTTTGAAATTTCTTCCTCTTTTGCAGTTAAATTTTGGAATTTTTTGCTCTTAAAAATGGAAAGCCTTGCCCTTTCCCCAAAGAAACAAATAATTTTTGTTCCTGTAATGTTTTTTGAAATCTTGGCCTATATGAAAATATTGTGAACAAAATATTCCTTCGTAGGCCCTCCACCAAACATACACCTGGTTCTAAATTGCTTAAGATTGCCACACAGTCTTAAAATAGAAAGACATCTTGACAGCAAACTTACAATCAAACAATTTCACACATACATGTCAGCGCTTTCCACAGGATTTTTGTCAGGCGCCCCGGGGCTGATAGGGGTGGTTCAGGAGGGGTTTTCCCTCCCAAAGTTGATTTTTAAAAATAATTTAACGTGTCAATTGATGTTCTGTTGTGCGTTATAACTCAAAGAAAAACAGCTAACATAAGTATGTGTATTATAAAAAACAACAACAGACTTTGTTATGCTTGAAGTTTACATCAAATACATAGCTAGATCTGTCATTAAGGATTTTTTATGAATATTCATAGTCAAAGGACCCGCATTCAACATATTTTTATTCAAAACTCAAGTTGCCAAATATCTGAATGCAACCATTTTTGAAACAAAAGTAAAGCTGAACATCATAAATGTACAGTATTGAAATGTTAAGAAGCTACAAAGGGTAGTGACTCTGAATCTGGCAGTGGCAAATGTTCATCACTTGCTTGCACAGAAACCCCTTCTGTACGTATGTACCCATAAAAGCTCAGAGCATTCAAGAAGAATAAGATTCTGGGTTAACCGTAGACTGACTGGAGGTAAATTTTCCCCACAAAACATTCAGTTTTTGTGTGCCTTTCGAGTCAATTTATGGTATTTTACTTTTATAGTACTTCGAATTATGCGACATTTTTTTACACTGGGTCTGATTTCCGTATTGTTTTACCCAAATTTATTCTTTCGATCCGCAGTAACGTTGAAAGTGAAACTAGTCCACATTTTTTTACCCCAGATCATCTATATCGATTCTCAACCAATTTACAATAATTAATGAGTACACATGGTTATCACTTGTTGTATATAACCTGATAATTCTGAATAATCCAGCACTTCAGAATTTAAAGGCTGACCGAAAATGACCGTAAATGTGCCTTCAGAAATGCATAGACACAAGCGGCACCTTTTTGTCTGAAGTGTAAAGATCGCAAAATTGCATTATGGAACACTATACGATGACGTTCTACGCGGAATTCCCATTGGTGTGCTAAAACACGGCGCCGATTATTTAAAACACAGTACCTACCGGGAAACGCATTTTTCTGCTTTGATTATTTCGGTCGGAAATTGGGATATTTTTTTTTTTAATTGGGAAAAACACACATATTTGGCATTGGGAATGGGTCCCCCTATCGGACCCGTGAGATAGGCAGAAAAAGGCCTGGACTCTGATTTCGAAATTCAAGCGCCCCGCTGAGGGACCGTATAATTGCCTGTGGAAAGCACTGCATGTATTGTTATTAATTGGTTTATGGCAAAATTACTAAAAAGAACTTGCTGCATTGCAAAGAAACACACACCAGTCCATCTTTAGCTATATAAGAATTTGTCTTTCACAGAGTGCAACGCAATGTTTGTTTCTAATTAAAATATTCCTACAATATAATGAATATTACGCATGTTCATCAGGTGGTTGGTTATATTCTTCAACCTAAACTTGTGCACTCGTGGGCAGCATTTTAGTCAGTCTTTAATATGGTTTCTAGATATTTTAATCCCCAGCCTCATCACAATAGGGTGTTTATAGGAATGCCCTTAGTCTGTCCATCCCCAGCCTCATCACAATAGGGTGTTTATAGGAATGCCCTTAGTCTGTCCATCCCTAGCCTCATCACAATAGGGTGTTTATAGGAATGCCCTTAGTCAGTCCATCCCCAGCCTCATCACAATAGGGTGTTTATAGGAATGCCCTTAGTCTGTCCATAACACTGATCACTCCTTTACCCGTAAACAAATTGTCATGAACTTTGCCGCAAATGTTAAGGTCATATAGACGATGTGCAGAAGGCTTGAGCTAGGCTTAAAGCCTGAAGGTTCAAGGTCCAAGGCTGGTAATTTAATAACTAAATTACTTCAGAGCTTAAATGTACTTAAAGGTAAAAAGTTTTAAGCCCGATATTCTTGTCCTGTCATTATCTCCATAACTTACTAAATGATTTTCATAAAATTATGCTACAATATCAAGATTATTGAGGATATGCTCAGAAGGCATAATTCAGCCAAGTCTTCTCAAGTTTAAGGTGATAATTAATTGTTCTCTTCATTTCTTTACCCATTGAAGGGTTTTCATCAAATAGGGCTGCAATTTTGACGTAATTAGGAGATGCAGAGGGTGTGAGTCATTTGATTTAATGCTGGTTCAAATCAAGGTTATTTACTGGAAATTCTTGTTGCTTGCTGTCTTTCGATGAATTTAACGAAAACTGTTATCATAATGCAGCTGTTTGCTATAAGGTTCCACTAAATATAGCCTTTAGGGGAAATTTGTTGGAAGAAACGGTACCCTTAACATGAGCGAGTATATTACACCATGAAAACCATTTTCAGGTGTTTTTTTTTTAATATTAAAAAACAGTTCACACATAATTGTAGTATTTTGATTTATTGTACAGAATATCAAAATGTCTTAATGGGCATCGTCAATCATTTACTATTAAATCACAACAAATCAATGAATGCTAGTGTATTCTGATGTTCAAATTGTGTTATAATTTTCTTTAGACATAAGAACTGGTATCTTTATAAACAGTTAAGAGATTTGCTGTAATTATTTTGCAGGTGATGCAGAACAACCTAAAGAACAAGTGGAAGACATAGAAGCAGAAGATCAGTCATAAAGGATGTAGTGTTGCTGTGCAGTGTCAGTGACTAGTGAACACAGATTCTGGCAGTGTTGTTGCATATACAAATAATATTTTTAATTTTCAAACAACTAGTGGCAGTTAAGCTAACATTCCAAATACCAAAGTGTTTGGTCCTTGGGCATGTAACTTGTGTTTTCATTCTTAGTTTGTTCCACATTTGAAGGGTTAAGGTTTGTATAACAAGAATCACAAAGTTAGCAGAAACGTCATTATTCTTGTTAGCAGTGATCTAATTAATAGTATTAAATATGTGCCAGTCTTGTATTGTGGAACAATGTATTTATTTGTTAAGTATTGTATTTGTAATTGCATTCATGTAAAACTGGCAGACACTTAAATAAACATGGTTATATTTAGTAAAAGGAAACAGCTGATAATATTACTAACATTTAATATTTTTGGGGACGTATTTTTAGCATATTTAAGCAGGAAGTGCACATACTAAACTTTTTTGGTCACCATTTGTCTAGGGTCATGTGTTGTCCACGTTTTGCCTGTTATAGCACTATAGGCCACTTTTTATGCCCCCTTTCGAAGAAAAGGGGGCATATAGTGATCGGACTGTCCATCTGTCTGTCTGTCCATCTTTCCGTCACACTTTGCGTTTAGGTTTCGAAAAATGCTCATAACTTCTATGTCCCTTGAGATATAACCTTCATATTTGGTATGCATGTGTATATGGACAAGGCCTTTCCATATGCACACACAATTTTACCCCTTTGACCTTGAACTTAGGGTCCGCATTTAGGTTTCGAAATCTGCGTTTAGGTTTATAAAAAAGCTCATAACTTCTATCAAGCGTTTATAGGGGGCATAAGTCATCCTATGGTGACAGCTCTTGTTTGGGATGTAACTAAAAGTGCTGGACGGAAAAACGGGCTCTTGCTCAGAGTGATCATCTTAACTATTTATAGACCCAAGTTTCAAATCTGGGTCTGTGCATGCAGAATCATGCCACTAGGTCAAATATTGAAATAAACAACATGTTTCACTAGCAAGGGAGACATCCAATTTGGCTAACTTGTTCAAAAGCTTTTTATGACTATACCTTGTCAAATATGATGTAAAACCATCTCAGTGATTTGAAATGTAAAATGCGATTTATAATTTGTAAGGCACTAATTTGTAGTGTTCTCAAGCTAAAAAAAACAACACAATTTCCCGACGGTGAAAATGGTGCATTTTTTCCCAATCGAAAAGAGCCTGGGTCTCATTTCAAATTAAAAAATAACTGCTTGGCAGAGTTTGACTCAAGGTAATGTTTACAAAAACAAAGTCACTGGGTCAGATTATGACTAAATGTATCACCAACTCAGGTTTTGTGTTTAAAGGCTATCATCCAGGGCTTTCTTCTTGGTAAAAATGAATCGTTTTAATAGTTTTGAAATAATGATGTTAGGTTTTTCTTCAAAGTCTATTGTTGAACAATTGCTGAAACAAAGAGGCGTTCAATAAACCTAAATGCACTGAAATACTGGGCTGTATATTTTATACATTCTAATATTGGAATTTTCTGCAGTGTGGCTTGTGGTCACATCAAATATAATTACTATTTAAGACAGAATCTCAGTACCTGTATTGTGTAGATTTACATTGGCAATATTAATAGTATTCATATATTAATACAAGATTAACAACATAGAGTCTTGTTGTTTCTCCAAACTTGTGTTCTGAGATTCAAGATAGTAAGATGTGAGCTGTGCATTGTCCACAAGCAGACAGTCCCAAAAGTATTTTTAAGTTCACAGGACATTGGTACTTGCAGGACCGGACTAGGATTCATAGGACCTAAACATCATGTCAGCGACTTAAATTTATTATGCCCCCCTTCGAAGAAGAGGGGGTATATTGCTTTGCTCATGTCGGTCGGTCCGTCTGTCGGTCCGTCCACCAGGTGGTTGTCAGGCGATAACTCAAGAACGCTTAGGCCTAGGATCATGAAACTTCATAGGTACATTGATCATGACTCTCAGATGACCCCTATTGATTTTGAGGTCACTAGGTCAAAGGTCAAGGTCACTGTGACCCGAAATAGTAAAATGGTTTCCGGATGATAATTCAAGAACGCTTATGCCTAGGATCATGAAACTTGATAGGTAGATTGATCATGACTAGCAGATGACCCATATTGATTTTCAGGTCACTAGGTCAAAGGTCAAGGTCACGGTGACCCGAAATAGTAAAATGGTTTCCGGATGATAATTCAAGAACGCTTATGCCTAGGATCATGAAACTTGATAGGTAGATTGATCATGACTAGCAGATGACCCCTATTGATTTTTAGGTCACTAGGTCAAGGTCATGGTGACCCGAAATAGTAAAATGGTTTCCGGATGATAACTCAAGAACGCTTATGCCTAGGATCTCGAAACTTGATTGGTACATTGATCATGACTGGCAGATGACCCCTATTGATTTTGAGGTCACTAGGTCAAAGGTCAATGTCACGGTGACCCGAAATAGTAAAATGGTTTCCGGATGATAACTCAAGAACGCTTATGCCTAGGATCATGAAACTTGATAGGTACATTGATCATGACTCGCAGATGACCCCTATTGATTTTCAGGTCACTAGGTCAAAGGTCAAGGTCACAGTGACAAAAAACATATTTACAAAATGGCTGTCACTACAACTGAGAGCCCATATGGGGGCATGCATGTTTTACAAACAGCCCTTGTTGACATAATGATAATTGAAAAAATGAAATGGAAAATAAATAAAAATGAAATGGAAAACAAACAACACAACACTAAAATGAACACTAACAAATCACAACACTTGCAGTATTCTAAAGAAAATATTTAAACAAAAAATGCGTATAAACTATGCAATATATCAATATTCAATATAATGGTATATGATACGCAAAGTTGCTGTTAAAACAAATGTTCAGATACTATTATGCCCCTCTTCGAAGAAAAAAGGGTATATTGTTTTGCTTGATGTCTGTCGGTCTGTCTGTCCATCGTTAGACCAGTTCGTTTCCGATCATAACTCGTCAACAAATTTACCAATTGGCTTGATGATCTTCCCATCACATGTCCCTTCTCCATGGACAGTAGATGTCCCCTATTGTAATTGGTCACTAGGTTAAAAGGTAAAGGTAACTAAAACACAAAGTGTGAAAAGCGTTTCCAATCAATAACTCGACGAATTGACCGATTGGCTTGATACTTCACATGTGCAATGGCCTTGGACAGTAATAACCCCTATTGAAATTGGGGTCACTAGGTCAAGGTCACTATCACACGAAGTGTGAAAATATTTTTCGATCAATAACTTGTCAACAAATTGACAGATTGGTTAATACTTCACATGTGCATTGGCCTTGTCCAGGAGATTACTTCTAATGAAATTGGGGTAACTAGGTCAGGTCACTGTTGCACAGTAAGAGTTTTAATGTTTCTGATTAGTAACTCGTCAACTGATTCACTGCTTGGCTTGATACTTTCCATGTGGCATTGGCATAGAAGACAGTAGATGACCTCTATTGAAAATTAGGGTGTCAAGCTCACTGTTACACACTTAGTGTGAAATAGTTTCAGATCAATAACTCATCAACTGATTCACCGATTGACTTGGTTACTACTCATG